>NC_056732.1:1764703939-1764761439 GCF_019279795.1 Protopterus annectens
ATATTGTGTACGTATACACCAATGACTATTAGTAATGGTGTACAGGTTAGGTAATAGCAGGAGTACATTTTCAGACGGCTGAAATTGAAAGGTTATTTCTTAATACGGTTGCATGTTCCAGTGTAACAACACACACAAGACATAGCCAGCTTGACAATATGTGGGTGGAGAGATGATTGTGGAACAGATGCCTACATTAGTTCTTGTGAATGTGTAAGATGAGAAATAGTACGGTGGATTGAAGCACACGTATCAATGATGTGCGGTGTAGTAGTAAGTAAAGTGGCCTGAACAGGTACAATCCAGACATTCACAATCAGTCCCAAGATGTTGAGTAGACGGAACCATCATGTTATAGTAAGCAGTCTGTTTTGTCACTGTGCAGTGTACCTACAAACACCAGGTCCAATTGCCTCTCTTTCACGACTATTGTATTGTATTTATTTTAGATTTGTTAAATGGGATAGTTAGCATCAATATATATCCATTTTCAGCATAGGCCAGTGGAGAGAAGCTACAAGATAATACACCTTGAACATTTAGTAAGCGCTAGTTTCAAGCATACAACATTAATAAGTCATGCGAGCATTTAGCACAGATAATACTAACATTATAAAACACTGAATAAAACTATATAATTTTTAAAAGTTATATGTATTAATCGCATTACAATCTGTATTAATCACATTACAATCTGTAATCACTGAGCAGCAGTTATACAATTCAACCTTCCAGAAATGGTGTGGCATGAAAAATGTTTGAAATAATTGAAGGTAAGTCATCTAACTATTACAGAGGTCAATAGTCGAGTTTAATGTCCGGACAAACGAGTTTTGAAGTATTTATTGCTTTGTTTGCTTTGTTTTCTAACGTAGTTAGTGAGGGTTAAAGGATCAGGTCAGCTGGTAGTCTGAACCATGGTTTTACCACCGAGTTGGCAAAAAAACAGTGGCGGCTGGTGACTTCAAATCATAGGGGGGCTGCAGGAGACAGCTGGATGGGTGTGGCCAACAAGACGGGGTGGCTATGGTGCAATGGGATCAATGCTTCACATACTTATTTGCATGAAATAAATGCTCAGTCAGTATGGCACATGCTGAATAGTCTACACAGCACACATTGTTACATACACACATTGGTTTGAACACTTACCTCTGCGGTATACTGCAAACAGTAGTTCATACTCAGTTTCTGCACCTGAGGAGAAGCTGTCGTGCACCTTAGAAGCTGTGGTCTGGAACACATCAGGTCATACTGGATTTCTCCCACCCCCTTTTTCATGGAGCTCAAAAGGGACAGTTTTAAGTTTCCCAAAGCAAATAATATTCACATGACCCCCAGCTGGTTCCAAATAGGTGATTGCAGTCTTTCAGTTGTTCCAGTTAGGGGTTTGCCACATCAGATCTGTTTCCATTGGTTCCTGTCCTCTGCATCTTGCTCTGTCACCACATCACTTCCTCTACCACATCCATAAATCTAATTACAAGTCCTTCCTCTTTTCTTCCCTGGCAGCTCCATCCTTAGCATCCTTCTCCCAATATACCTAGTAGCATCCCTCTTTAGCATCCCTCCTCAGCACATATCCAAATCACACTACCTTTGGGCATGCCTTCCCCTTCTTCTAGAGCCAACAGTAGCCTCCCCCCAATTTCTGCCTTTCCCCTCTTCTAGAGCCAACAGTAACCTCCCCCCAATTTCTGCCAGCACCCTTTTGGTAAAGAGTAGTACTGGTGGTGGTGATTGTTAACTTGGGCCTCGACCAATCCTGTATCAAAATCTGTATTGTCCCACAAAATTTTGTCAGGAGGTTATATGTGGTGATGCCCAGGCTTCCTGACATAACCCTCCCTATTTATCTGGGCTTGGGACCGGCACGAAGAAATGCACTGGCTTGTGCATCCCCAGTGGCTGGGTTACATAAGTGCTTGTAGTACTAGTATAGTACCAAATAAGTGCCTCTTGTGTTCTTCTGTATGGTGTTCCGTTACTTATAGATGAAGTCCATTCGTCTCTCTTTATTTTGTGCAAAATAATCAATAACTCTCCGGTTGAAGTTGGGTATACTCCGCATTAACTCCTTTCCTATGGAAAGCATAGCCAAAGCATTCAATCTGTCTTGCCCCATTGTAGAACGAAGAAATGTTTTAATCCTTTTCAGTGTTGAGAAACACCTTTCTGCCTCAGCAGTTGACATTGGTGTGGTGGCTATAATTAACAACACTTTGTAAGTCTGTGAAAACACACGGGTTAAGGAGTTGTCCAACAAGAATTTTAACATCTTGACTGCACTGCCAGCTGCTTTAAAGTCTTCACGTTGATACACCACTCCAAGTTCTGTTCTAAGTTGTCCCCTCATCAGGAATGGATAGCTGTCCATTGTTCCTGTAAACAGATTTTCTGGAAACTCTCTTATGTATGTTGAAAACTTTCCAGGCAGAAGTAACTGAGAAGCTTGAAGATGGCCAGTTTGTTGAAATCGTGATGTTGCCTGGAACCTTATGACATCACACACTTCCTTTGCAGCAATTGACAAGGTCTCATGCAGTGGTCGGGAAGCTGATGGCCCTCGTCTACGTTTTGACCGGATGTTCTCTGTATGTAGGTACTGTTCTGCAATACCATCGATACCCGATCTGACATTGTCAATTGCATCCAAAAATGTATGAACATCCTTTTCAACAGCAGTTGCATCTGTGGTACGACACTGAAGTTGCCTGTACAGAACATCAACATGGGGCATTATACAATGGAAGGCAGCAAGCCAAAATTTAAATTGGTCATCTTCAAGTGATTGCAGTAGCCCATTTGCTTCCAGTGCAGTTGCTGCACCAGATGTAGGATTCCTGCACAAATAATCAAAGCACTCTTCCAGCGACTCCAAGTTCTCGTACACTGCATTTACAGTACGGATTTTAAAATTCCACTGTGTTCCTGACACTCTTGGCATGCATCGTGATACTATATTATCCAGAGCAGCTTGTCTTTGAGCTGAACGACTGAAAAAGGCTGGAATTCCACCAAGTGTTAAAAAAAATATCCTTGCTTCAGTATTCTGTTGTGCGGCTCTTTGCATTACCAGATTAAGTTGGTGGGCATAGCAGTGTACATAGTGGGCATATTTAAACTTTTCTCTTATGATGGCCTGGACCCCATGCTGAATACCACTCATAACCGATGCACCATCATAACTCTGAGCAATCACTTTTTCATGCTGGTCTCCCACTACTTCCTTCAGCTGTTGTTCTATCACAACAGCAATATGTTGTGCTGTCTGTCCAAGTGGTGTAAAGTATCCCCAAAAATGTTCCACCACCTGTCCATTGACTGTAACAGAACACAATAGCTATTTGCCACGTCGCAGCAAAATCAGTGGTTTCATCTGCAATTACTGCTATAAATTTTGCAGTACGAATCTCTTTTTTTATTTCTTCTCTGCATACTGTTAGCATACAGTCCAGGAGTTCATTTTGAATAGTTTTTGATGTTCCTTTGAAAACAGTTGAAGCTGTCATGTGGTCTAACAACTTCTGATCAAACTGGCTGACTAATTCTACTATTGCCCGGAAGTTTCTTGGATTCCTTGACTCTTCAGACTCATCATGACCTCTGAAAGCTAGTTCTTGTGCACCACACGTCTTCATGCATTCTATTAAAATAGACAGAACATGACGGTTGTCATCCACTTTCTTGTTGTGTCTTTCTACTGATAACTGGTATCCACTACTTAACTGAGACCTGATATCCACAGTTCCCAACACTGCTAGACTCATTTCGTTGTCTAGATGTTTAGCAGACTGTTCATGCCTTCTGGGCTTTTCTTCCAGTCTCTTCAGGTCATCCATACCCTTTGATGTCCAGGCTTCCTCTCCACCAAATAACAAACATGGGAAGCAGTACAAGCTGTTTGTTTCCTCACAACCACAGATCCAGGTGTGTTTGTCATACACTGACCTGTTGAAGCTGCGTGTGTATGTTCTTGACCTACTTGTACCTGCAGACTCTATCTTCAGATCAGGTGTGGGTCTTCCAGTCCTCTTGATTCTTAACTTCTCATTAAGAGTCAACTCTTTAAAATTAATAGATTTCAGATAGGCCACTGTAACACTCTGCTCACTCTGTTCACTCATTCTGGTTATTGTAGTTGAGTTGTTGCAACTCTGAAATGAAGATATTGCAGAAATGATTTAAGTGCCACTGTTGTATACATGTAATGATTTACAGCTTCAGAAACAGCACTCATTTCATTGACAGTGCCACAGCCATGATCTACCAACTATCTGGCTTGGTCTTGCCAGGATTAAAGACTATTAATGCATTTATGATGCACACACTGTCACAGCTTACATTGTCTTTGCAGGACTAACAGGGGCAGTCATTCCATTGCCTCCACTATACTTTGTGCAGCAGATATATTTTAATGCTGGAAGGATCAAAGCAGAGAGACTGTAGTCCCACAACCTGTATGCATATTGCTTACTCCCTCAGAGTTTTGCAAAGCCAGAATTACAACACTAAATGGTTATTTCATTCCAACACTGGCGACATGAAAGTCCCCCATCCCAACAGCCTACCAAAAGTACCTGGCTCAAAAACCTCTGAAATCAGAAAGCAAAAAACAGTAATGAACTGCAAATGGCTTCATTAATTTAGTCCATTGCACAGAAATGGTAGTTACAGGCTTGCCCAACAGCAGACTTTACCCAAACAGTCATCTTGCAAAGCCATAACTGACAGTAAACAAGGGCAGTCACCTCAATGAATTCACAAACACCCCCCCTCCCATTACCTAATGAAGTAGCTGCTTTTTACTGATCAGGATTAAAGTACAAATACTAACAACTGCATTGCATACTTTCATTTTGCTGACAGACTCACTATCACAGCTTGTGTGCATCAGCCAAGTACACATTTAATTTTAAAATTGATTTTACTTACCAGACTTTCTACAATAAAACATGGTTTAACAAAAATTCCTTGACCCCCCCCCCCCACACACACACACACATATACAAACCACTCAGATTTCAGAGATTCAGCTTCTGGTCGATCTTACTTGAGTGAAATCGACATTACTGTTGAAAATGTAGACAGAACTGCAGCTATTCACACAAGCATTGCCCCCAGCCCAACTCCCTACCCAGAGAAACTGCTTTCAGCCTACAATGTTTAAGCGAAATAAATCACCATGGCTGCATTTCTTTCACATCACAATAGCCAAGAACTTGCACATAATCTTACTTTATTTGCTGGTGTGTCTGTAAACTACAGGCCATTTCATTTCAGAGACCCCCCCCAGGCTATTTCTGACAAAAATGATCTAAAATGCCCCAACCTCCCGAAAGAAAGACTACTAAAAATGGCCAAAAATATCATACTCTATCATGTTATGTAACCACCATAGTCATGTACAAGTTTCACATGCAGTCGTTTCCTTATTTGTATGCACAATATCTTTTAATTTTATTTTCCAGAAAAGGAGGATGCATACAGAGTACCAGTCCCAGACCAATACACATTTCCATTTCACATGTACTGATTCTGAAGTATTCAAGTACCACATATACTGATTTAAAACACAAGGCATGTGTAGTACACTGCCTGCTTATTTTTAGATTATTCTAATGCAAGCATTCTACCCTAATTGAAAATGTTATGCTATGTTTTTCATTTTCTTATAATTATAGCTACTCTGACAATATACTGGCAAAAAAAAAAAAAAAAAAATATATATATATATATATATATATATATATATATATATATATATATATAAATACAATATAGAAGTGCAGTAGTAGTAGTGCTAATGACCCACCCCCTAAAAAATTATTATTTACACTCAGACGTCTTGTTCTGGGAAAATGTTAAGAGTACAACAAAGAAAAATATAACACTGCAGTGCAAGTTTGTTAAGAGGGAAGCACATCAGCTAACTTAGATAAATGTGTCACTGGACTGCTTGCTGTTGCTAAGTTAACCACTGAATATGATCACAAGTACACTAAAACAAACACAAGAAACATTAATCGTCAGGGCCTCAGGGCAGGGTAAACACCTGGACTGCCATAAACCCATAAAAGTCAGCATTTTCTGCATGTTGTAACTACCAATCTATTCAGCCTGTAGACACTCGGTCTCCAACTTCATTTAAGAGTGTGAAATAATTTTATAACTTAAAGCCATTTACTATGTGCTGTAACTACCAAGCTATTTAGCCTGTAGACACTCGGTCTCCAACTTCATTTAAGAGTGTGACATTTTTATAACTTAAAGCCATTTACTTTGTCCTGCTATTTTTGGGGAGGGAATAGAATTCCTAGCCTTCTGATCTTCCAGAATCTAATAAGGGTTATTCTGCTCTTAAGTTAAGAGTCTCTCCACACTGTTTAATTACTTATCTCTTGTGTATAATTAATCTGCATCCTTTCTGTAAAGTTGGTGCAATCTGAAGTGGGTCTTGGGGGAGGGCCAAATGAATGTTTAACTACCTCAGACAGTATTGTTTTGCCAGGTGTAGCCTGAAGCCAGTATGATTCACTGGAGTGTATTAATCCATTGCATTAGTCAATCGTTAACATTTGTTCATTTCCAAGACATTAGCTTAAAATACTTAAAAAAAAAATATATATATATATATATATATATATATATATGTGTGTGTGTGTGTGTGTGTGTGTGTGTGTGTGTGTGTGTGTACACACACAAGTTACCTGGCATTTTGCTACTTTAGGTGCAGAAACCAAGACTGCAAAGTGTGTAAACATTTATTATTACAGGAAAAAGTACATTTGCTAGCATTCTTTCACTATGCTCAAAACCACAAAAGCTGGTATTTTAAATACACTGCTTCCCTGTTTGCCAACAAGCTTTCACTCTGAGAATCCAATCAAAACAAAAATGAAGTGGTAAAGAAAACAATATTTCAATGCCTTGGCTACATGACAGCTTGCTTAATATCTAGATGGGAAGCAAAGGCTGTGATGAATCAAAAAAATAAATTACTTTTAAATACATTACTGGAGTGGAATGCCAGTCAAAGTAAAGTATAAAAAGACAAGCAGCCAACAAAATGCATTTTCTGAATACACAAAATCAACAGTATGAAAATGACAGAAAACCAGAACATTCTGCAAAAGGACAGATTAAAAGCCATGACTATACTTGTGTCTACCTTGGATACTCTAAGTGCTCCTTGCCTGGACACATCTACCTTGGAGGGATACTCTAAACCTGGACACATCTAAAGTCACTACATGGGGGAGTGGGGGTACAAGTATGTCACAATTTGAAACGTCTCTGGCTGATGGCCCCGAGCCCATGACTCATTTCATATACTCAACCTCAGAGCAAGAAATCTGGATAAGGCCATAAATAAAAATAGGACAAAGCTCAAAATACAGACAATTTTTAAATGCTGCTCTTACAAACTTAGAAAGTTCAGTAGGTCTTGCATCAGTATGACTTTTCTGTAGGGTATGAAATCTGAAACTCAAAAATACCTGTCAGTGAACTTAACTTAGCATACTAACCTCCTATGATATAATAAGCATAAAACAAAATGCAGCAAATATATGGAGCACAAAATGAACATGACAGGAGAAAGAGTAGCTAATGGGCTTTTCATTTAATGCACAGTAGTCCAGAGACAACACTACTAACTTCTCAATGCCAAAGACCAAATGCAGAAAGACCATCATTAAAAATCTAAGTTTTAACCTGGCTGTAGCACAAAATACTGAATGTCACTCTGTAAACATGCTAAAACACTTGATGTCATCAGCATCAGTCCAACACTAAAACTTCATAACATGAAGCTGTTATCTCCACTAGCTTACCTGTCCTTGGTCAGGTGTAAAATGTGCAAGGTTTAAGCTTGTCAGATATACATTCCCAGAGCTGCAGGCTAATCATTCATTGTTTTCAGCTGAAAACCACTGCCAGAACAGTTTGTATTAGTGTGCAAACAGTGATTCAAGGATTTTGGGCTTTCCAATGTTCTCAGATTATGCAGTCCTGGATCACATGCGGAGTGCAAGGGCTTTAGCACCTATGTATTTTTCTCCCTTTCAATTTGGTTGAAGCTTCTTCAAATAGTTTACTTTGTGCAGCTGCAGCTGCAACCAGTGTGGGGTGGGCCCCATCTGGACACAGTGCAACCATCTCTTCTAATATAGCAGACTGTGATTTTGTCAAAACCAAAGCTGACTATGACTGCATGAACTTTACAATAAACTGTCAAACATAATGAAAAAAAGTTAATGTAGTCTATAGGTCAGGTGCCATTCAGAAAATCTCAAACAGAAAGCACCATGGGAATGTGTCAGACAAAATGATGCATTGCAAAGAAAGAGCAGCCACCATGAAAGCCAGAACAAAGTGACCTGATGGAACTACTCATTGGCACAGAAAAGAAATAACATAAACAGACAAACCCATTTCAAATTATGTAAATGTTGATAATGATATCAGTACATTTTCATTACTTATGATGCAATAAAAAGTATAAATTATAGGACTTGAACTGTGATATTAGCACAACGAAAGACTGATGCATTATTAATAGAAATGATGACTGTAAGGGCAATAAGGACCATACGTTGTGATGGGTCCTGTGGGTAAATACACTTAGTCTGACTGTAACTTTACTTTACATTAACCCAGCCTAACTACTATCTAACAAGCAAAGCAATACTTATAAATTTAAGTAGAAAACTAAAACTAACCCCTTACAATCCAGCTCTAGTAATAATCACTCAAACTTTAAAAGTAGCATTAAAAAAAAACTCTATTCACTGACCTGTAAAAAGATAATTCATAACAGGTGCCACCTACAAGACACATCAGTGAATGAAAAAAAAATGCAAACTAACTATCCTACCACCTATTAATGCAATCAGTACCCCTTTGTTTGAGGCTGTTCTTCAGTGATCTCTGCTAGGAATATATAACAGTTAACTGCATTTTCTACATATACTAATATATCAGAGAGTTGGGCAGTAACAGTCCATACCAGTGTTTCTCAAACTTTTCTGATCGTGGCCCACTTGAATAAAGCATATAACTCAGTGGCCAACAAGCCTCTTCCATAAACCACATGACATCACATATCCAGGTATACACAAGCACCAAAATGAAACATTTCCCAAACACTGACACAGTAATGAATAATTTTCCCCAGTAACCCGTTCATTAGTTTGTATTGTGTATGCACAAGCACTGAATGACACAAATTATTTTGCCCAGTGGTCGCTTCAGCTGTCTGACCATGTATGCACAAGCACTTCCCTGATACACGAATGAATTTCCCCAAGCAAAATCTTCATTACTATGTCCAGATATACACAAGCACCAAAATTAAACACTTCACAAATATTAACACAGTAATGAATAATTTTCCCAAGTAACCCTTCATTAGTTTGTACTCTGTATGCACAAGCACTAAAATGACACAATAAATTATTTTGCACAGTTTTCACTTCAGCAGTTCTGACCATGTAAGCACAAGCACTTCCCTGATACACAAATTCCCTACGCAAAATCTTCATTACTATGTCCAGGTATACACAAGCACTGAAATGAAACATTTCCCTAAAAGAAAAAGACCCCTTCAGTAAAATCTTCATTACTATGTCCAGGTATACACAAGCACTGAAATGAAACATTTCCCTAAAAGAAAAAAAGACCCCTTCAGTAAAATCTTCATTACTATGTCCAGGTATACACAAGCACTGAAATGAAACATTTCCCTAAAAGAAAAAAGACCCCTTCAGTAAAATCTTCATTACTATGTCCAGGTATACACAAGCACTGAAATGAAACATTTCCCTAAAAGAAAAAGACCCCTTCAGTAAAATCTTCATTACTATGTCCAGGTATACACAAGCACTGAAATGAAACATTTCCCTAAAAGAAAAAAAGACTCCTTCAGTAAAATCTTCATTACTATGTCCAGGTATACACAAGCACTGAAATGAAACATTTCCCTAAAAGAAAAAAAGACCCTTCAGTAAAATCTTCATTACTATGTCCAGGTATACACAAGCACTGAAATGAAGCACTTTCCTAAAAGAAAAAAGACCTCTTCAGTAAAATCTTCATTACTATGTCCAGGTATACACAAGCACTGAAATGAAACATTTCCCTAAAAGAAAAAAAGACCCCTTCAGTAAAATCTTCATTACTATGTCCAGGTATACACAAGCACTGAAATGAAACATTTCCCTAAAAGAAAAAAGACTCTTTCAGTAAAATGTCCAGGTACAATATGCAAAAGCACTAAAATTAAACATTTGCCCATGTGACCCCTTCAATAACATACAAGCACCAAAATGAAACATTCACCCAAGTGACCTCTTCAGAAAAATGCTGAGGTATCCCCAAGCACCAAAACGAAAAGTTTGCCCCTTTCCTTCAATAACATAAAAGTACAATACAACACCAAAATCATAAACATTCACCCAAGCGACCACTTCAACATAACTATAAGCACCAAAATGAAACACTTATTACCCAAGCAAGTAAATGTAATAACAAGAACAACAGGTGTAACACAAGATTAGTTAGTCAATAAAATAAATGCATTTGCACTTTGTACTGGTAACTGCAATACACAACACTTCAGCTTAAATAAGTCAACGGATTTGATATATTCAAGTAAGCAAACTATTTATTTTTGGTTTTAAAGGCCTCAACTGATATTAAAAAATGTGCAAACTCATGTAGTTATTCCATATTTGGACCAGTTTGCCATGCTCCTTCTGTTGTTTTATCTGCATTTTACCCATCAACATTTAAAAAGCTACAAAACACAAATTACAGGTGAAAACATCTCTCTTTGTAATAAACAGAGAATGTACACCATCTTGATAACAGTGTGAGTATGTCTTTCCAAATTATGAAAAATGTTTCATCGTGTTTCCACTATGCATATGGTAGATTTAGCCTGGATCTCTGTCCCATCAGATGTGTTATATTTTTCTTGGTGGTGCTAGGCTCAGCCCACTACCAGACCATCTCATCTTTATATAAAAAAAGTCCCCACCCCACCCCCAATCACTTCCAAAGGGGACACTTGTTACTTCCATTCTCAAAGGTAAGCTTAGATTCTAACAATCTGGATAATTATAGATTTCTCTGTAACCTACCATTTGTATTATGGCTTTAAAGAACAATAATACTTTTGAGTTTTTTCTCAAACAAATCACTGTGACATCAATGACGTGGGTCTTTATGATCTCCTAATTGCAAGGCATCGATCAATGCCTTTAGTTTGAGACTCATTAAATCTTGTTATTTCTCTCATCAGGATTTGTCAAGGTTATTTAAAAAATATTCTTCTTAGACTGAAACCAGTATTGTTGCAGCATCACCCAGGCAGCTCTTGATTCCTTTGCCCCCTACCTTTCTTGACAAATGAGCTTCAGGGGTTATTTTATCTTTTTCTTACTCCCTCTCCAACCAACCAACTGCACTTCTCCTCTGGAAAACATTACAGAATGCCTGCTATATTGGAACAGCAAAATTTGTCTGTCATAAATTAGTTTGTAGATTTGGAATGTATCTACAACTGACTTGATAAATCAACTGAAACAGCATGTCCAATATGGTGGCTGTGGCTATCCATGATATCTTAGTTAATTCTTGTGCTCCAGCTCTGTCCGTGACATCAGCTATACTGGAAACTTTAAACTATACATCATTATACCTATATTTTCTATATAAAAGACTATGTTGTAAACTATATTATATATAATGGAAATTATAATATACTGGAATTTGCAATGAATGCCAGCCTCATCTTGAGATCTATATAATGTATAATGTTCTAGTCATTGTACATTTCATCCTGCATGATTTGGGTCACTCTATGTTTCAGAGCTACTGGCAAGGAAATAGTCATCATCTGCTTTGCTAAACTACCTTCGGGTTGCAGGTTACTTTAAATGCACAGTTAGCATCCTCCAGTATCCATTTATTTTCTTGCTATGAATCATACCTTTGGCAGCTACTGCCAGGGTGGCTGACAACATTCTCAGTGTTTTGAGTTTTAATTTTACTATCAGGCCCTCCAATTAACAGTTTGGATTTATTTCTTTGTCTATTGAATGGTTTAATCTTGCAATCCATGAAATTCTCAGAAAGTGTTCTCTAAAGTAACACCAGAGTTCAAAACGGTCAATTTTCTGATGCATAGCCTTAGTCCAAGTCACACAGCCTAAACTAAACAGACTTGATAACCGATCTAATGGTAATGCCATAGTAAAATTTCTCAAATGCCACAACTTACGAGTCCCATCTTTTCCAAAACATCCTCACAGCTTGCAGCACTCAAACCAGAACTCAAAAACTAAAGAAAAAAGTGGATAAGCAAAATTATAAAATCGTTCTTCCGTTTTTGAGTGTTGGCTTGAGTGTTTTTGTTTATTTATCAGCTTTGAGACATTTTCTTTATTTTTTTCCAAAATGTCACTTTAAATTTTAATTTCTGTGCAGGCATTTCAGATGGCCCACTTTAGCAAAGTCATTACTTTTTTACTACTCAGATTTAAACTGAGATACTGAAATTGTACATGAAGTTATCACAGTAAGAACAGATATAGGAGAGTGCAGTTTTCAGCTGAATGCCCCTCCTGACCACAGTCTGTAAAGACATTGCGAATATGTATGTCCCTCAAAACCCAGATAAATGCAGTCTGACCAAGGTAACAAAATGTGTCTGGTAATTTTAAGTGAGGCAGCATCAGGCAGGTGTTTCAAATACCCCTTTAATCTTGTTAAATTGCCGTGCACTGTGCACAATGTATGAAGAACATCCTACGCCTCCACCCAGTCTGTCCTAAGCTGGAACCCAACTCTGTGTTCTGTTTAAGGCCAAATTATAAGGCTGAAATAATTCCAAGCAAGCCATTTTTATTTTTAAATCTGCAGGAAAAGTCAGTGTACTTTCATCATCCTATATCACATCTGACCCTAAAAGAATCAAATCCATTTGTTAAACCATTGTGAACAAGGGCGCCCGCAGGCAGGTGCAAGGGGGTGCACTTGCACCCCCCTGGAACTGGCTGGCCGAGAAATTAATTTTATTTTAATTTAAAAAAAAAAAGCTTTGTCTTTTTTAAAGGCGTTCCTCTTTAAGAATGCCCTTTACATCCTGTCAAGCTGCACAGATGCAACAGGTGTTTGCGACCTGTTTTTGTCTTCTGTGCATAGGCGCTGAAACCATAGCACTTTTCAGCTGCAAAGACCGGTTGTAGGACCCAACAGTCATGCGTGCGTCGCATGAATTTTAAATATAAACGTGCGCGCAGTGCGCGGGAAGGGAATCACATCATTTCTGCCAAAGAGTCACTCACAGTAAGTAGTTATGCCTGCCTAATTTGGAGAGGAAGAGCTTGCATGAAGGCAGTCCTATAGCTGTTCCTTGTAAGTGAGCCTTTCTTTTTGTCAGTTTGCAGGATTTTCAGGACATGTTGTTGGTACTGCAGTCCAGAAACTTAACATAAATCTTTCTTGTATTGGCTGGATTCTGTCAAGCGTAACGCATGGTGTGAGCTTTCTATATTCATTTGGTTAATTGTCGATATTGGAACTGAATGAGCAAGCCCATGATATTATTTCTTCTTGAACGGGCTTTTAAGTCCGCAATTTTTGCTTGGATCTCTTGAATTAGTTTCATGTTATTTTTTGGTTGGTGGTGTAGCTTTTCAATTTTTATTTAGTTGTCTGCAATCTTATTTACTGATTTTTTTCCCCATTCTTGATATTGTCAGATTAAAGGACTTACCATCACCAAAAATTTGGAATTGTGTGGTGCAATCCTTAATTGCTTGGTGTATTGGTTGAAAGACAGTTTTCAGATCTTCCACATTCACTGGTTCATCCAATTTTGATTTCCCAGTAGGTTTTGTTGGATCCTGCTGTTTCCCAGTCCTTGGTCTTTTGGAAGTAATGCCTTTCTCTGGAGAAGCAAGTACTAAGAATTTCATTTTAGTGGTTATGGTCTCCTTGTTTAGTTCTTCATTGGACGTTTTCCTAAAGACCTTTGTACCTTGTGGAAATTGAGTAACAGCAGATTAAGTTCAATCTACAAAATCTGATCATTTGTAACCAAAGAAAGTAAACTTAAGACCCAGGATTGGGTAGATAGTGAATTCTTTTTTTTTAATTGCTGCTCATTTTTCTGATTGGTTTTCCTTGATAAGTATAGGAGAGTTAGGAGTTGCAGTGTCTGTAGGTTAGTGGTCATCTTGTTCTCCCTCTTGCTTTCACTTTTATTTTTATTTTTTCAGCCGATGTCATGTTACCTGTGGAAACGAGCACCCGATGTAAGCTAAACCAGTTGTGAAGTGACTGCTGGCTGCTTTACCTAACAGCCTAAACAGATCCCAGGGAAGAGTTTTGTCTGCACTTTCTGAAATTATAGGTTCATAGGTTCATAGATTAGTACTAGGCTAACTGCCCTTGTGGGCCATTTTAAGTCTAGCCAGTTGCCCCATGGAAGAATCAAACCCTATGCCTTGTGCTTGTAAGGTAAACACCTTAACCGTTATTCCACCTCCCACCCAACAGGAGGATGACACAAAATCTCCTTCTTCTCTATAGGGGACTAATCTTAAATCCTTGGCTGTTTTTTAAAAACGAGTCCAGCTTTTGTTTTTTGGTGGGGGGGGGGGGTAGATAAATGGAACTCCACACAGGTGAGTTCTGTGAAAACGTAAAGTGCAAAAATGAAATGCATTTATAATCTTGAAGTAAAGTGAACAAAATCAAAGTCAGGTGCCATAAATCGCCACTGTATTTAAAGTCCTTCAGCTGATATTTTTGACACGGCACAATACATGAACACCAAATACCCTTATTTCATTTGCAGAACTCTCTTCTGTGGATGTCCCACTTCGTAAGTGGGACAAAAGACTAGCAGTATCCAGCCTCTGTGAAGAGATCAAATAATTTCCAGAAGTAATTTCAAGTCTGAACCAAGGGTAACGCTACCAAAACTCTCTTCTGCCAAATTTAGTATAGGACTATTCCAAAAGAAGTCTTTGCCGAGGGAAAATTTTACATCGCTTTCCCATTTCCGGATCTGCTGATGAGTCTCATTTAGCAGACATTGGCATTATAGTAATTCATTCATGGAACCTATTCTGACAGACTAGTCACTCTTTACAAAAAATATCCTGCTAGATCTATATATACTACCAGGGACTCTGTTACATTAGAAAAAGGTGAATTGTCATAAGTTTTATGTACTGTTTAATATTTTGGGGATAAAAGGAATTAAGATCTAGTAAAATAACTTTTGGTGGACTACAAAAGGTATCAAATGATGTGACTATTACTCTGCTGATTCAGAAGGACCTCCTTTATAGGAAGCTAGTTTGTTACAAAATCAAATTGTCTCTCTAGTGGTAGAAGTTACCAGCTGAAATAAAAGAAAGCATAATGGCACAACAATCATCCCTGATACTGAAATGCATAGGAAAACACCAATTACATTCAATGGCTTTCTTTAATCTAAAATATTATAAACTTTATTTTTAAGTTGATAGTAAAGTAGGCAATTAGCTTTTGAATTTGAAGGAAAGTAAGCTTTAATTAGGAAACCTGTTCAGGCAGGTTTAATATGTGGTCTGTTGGCATCCCTGAACCACTGGATAACACTAACTCTCCTCACGAGATGGCTCAGGATTTTTTTGAAAGTTTAGATAATAGATATAAACCAAGACGACATGCTGAATAATGCTGGAGGGATAGATTCCTGTCCCAGAGACTTCCCATACTCTGGAACAAGCTACCTATCTATATCAAACAAAGCTCCTCATTAGCACTCTTCAAGAAAAATCTTGATGACTGGATGGGAAATGGGCAAATCATCTCTGTGGCTCTGCTCAACAGGGGGACAGGAAAATAATTTTCTTGGGTGGTGAAAGCCAGGGCACCTTTTTGGCTAGGCTTGTATAGGCCCTAGGGTTGATAGCCTAGTACTTACCTAAGAACCTAAGTATGTTTATCCTGGTTGTAGAAAGTCAGTGGACTTTGATGGGCTCTCCTCAAACGGGTAGTGTTTGTGACAGATGCTGACACTCGTTGTCTCTGCTCCTACTTCTGTCTGTTGTCATACTAAAAAGTTTAGTAACTCCCTCCGTGACTTAACCTGTTTGGATGTGCATGATATATCCTAAACTCTGCGGGTTAACATGCGGTTGTGTATGCCATCATGCTAAACAGCCACAGGAGCAGGGATTGGGGGTGCAGTGTCCCCACCTTGGAATGGATGTTTTGATATTGAGATTCAAACATAGTTAAGAGTTAAAACTAGTTTCCCTTGCATTCTTCCTTACTTTAGGTACATACAGTTCCATGATCATAAAGTAACACTCAGCAGTGTGTTTTTAAGAACTTCTTAATCCTGTAACACATAGCCCAGCAGTGGTATCTGCTCTGATGGCCAGTAAGAATTAATAGTTTGATTCGCTTGGTGTTTTGATATAAGCTGAAATACAGAGAAAGAAAACTTGCAGACCAAATGCATTGCTAAGAACTTCCCATTTTGATATAAGTTGTCACTTTAGTAGACCAGAGTTTAGGTGGAAGTGTGATTGTTGCATTAATTTTAATTAGTTTCTAAAAACGTGTAACTTAGTCATTAAGGACCGCTATTTATTTATGAAACTTGCTGCCGAGTCACGCAGTAAGCACTGCCATGTATTTGTTATGAAATTGCTGCTGGGCTTGCTCCATTTACTCATTTACTGTTTAAGCTGCTAGGCTTGCTCCGTTCACTGTTTAAGCTGCTATGTTTTTGGTCTGTTCCTCATAAAAATTCAGTTTTTTTTTTTGACAAATCACTGGGATGAGCTAAGGATTAAAGGTACTAAATAATGACATGTATTTGATTTTCAAACTTCATATCCTGTAGAAAATTCATTCTAACACAAATCCTGTTATTCTAGCAACTTTCTAAATGTGGCCCTAGTTTGGGCCTTTGTCCCCAACATTATGACAGGCTTTTCCAGATTTCTTGTGCTTAGAGATTGAGAGGTACTGTGTGTGTGTGTGTGTTTCAGCTGTCTAGGTTTTTTCAGAATGTCCAGATTTCTGCCCCATATTCCTGCTGAGCTTTTCTCCCCGGGCTTCCACTGAAAGAGATTTTGCACAGTTGGACTATCCCGGTTAACAAATGCCAAATAAATAAAAAGGATTGAAGTTGCTAAATAATAATAGACATTTGAGTTTTAGATGTCATATCCTTTAGAAAAATGCATACTAACACAAATCCTGTTATTCTACTATTATTACTTTCATGAGAGCAATATTTATAATCCGTCCCTATTTATTTTAGGCTTTGTCCAGATTTCTTGCAGTAAGAGGTTGAGGTGTGCATGTGTGAGAGTGAAATGCCCTATTTAGAGTTAGCAGGTGGAATTTATTTGCACATACAATTTCAAGGAATTGTGAGCTTCATGGGAAGAGATGTTTACTGTTGTTCATGCTAAGCCTGCTTAAAATGTGCAACTGTTTTGTTTAGCAAATGGTATCACTGTTGTGGTGTAAAAATTCAAATCAGTCTTAGTAGCACAGCAGGTAGCATGCTTGCATCTTGATGTAGAGGGCTGTAGGTTCTACTCCCACCACATGTAGATTTGTATTTTAAGGGGGTGGAGTGCTACAGTCCTGAGTATGTCCTCCTTTGGATGAGATGCCTAGTAACTATGAACCTGTGTTTCCTCTTGCCACTTATTCCTATTGCAATATACAAGCTTAGCATTTTTTTAAATGTAACATAGGCAATTTATTGTTTAAGGGCAGTAGGCATGAAACACTGAAATATAAAGCTGTTTTCTAGCAACAACCGTTCCATTAGTTTCATATCTCTTTAATGTGAAATTATTCAGATGACTTTTACTTCTGCAGAGATTGTGCATATTGACTGATATTGGTAGATTGCAATGATAGACGTTTAAGTGGCCTTTTATGGTTGAAATGTTCTGAATTGGGCAATTTGTCATTATTGGTTCATATGTTTTGTTTCATTGCTTAATGGAAAAAATGTTCAAAACTATAAAACACACTCAAGTGGTGCTGTATTAACAAGGGATATAATTCAGTTATTGTATATTATAATTAATACAATCAGGAAGGTGAATCAAAGCAGTTATGTGTGGTTCTGAAATGTGTGCAAGGGGCCTATGATTTGAAAACAGTCCAAATGTAAACTTAACCTGCCACTGGCCAGATGCATTTTCTTTGAATGTGGGTTTAAATGCTGTTTCAGTGCATGCAAGTTTCAAAGGTAGGGAAGTTTTAATGCTAAGTCTGTTTTCATTGTAAGACTATTGCTTTGTTTAAGTTTAGCAAATGTCCATCAGTGTTTGTGCTATAAAACAGGAGGTTACTAAGCTATTGGCCCTGAGGCCCTAAAATTTGAAATAAAAGTTGAAAATGAAAACCAAGTATCTGTAATCATTGTAGAAGTAATGCATAAAACAGTATGCACACAGAGATTTGAACAGTGTTTATGGCAACTGGGGAGAAATAGCCAAGTAATGGGATACTGGAATGGCTGCGTGTGTGTGTTTGGGGGGGGTGTTTGAAGGGGGTGGGGTTGGGGTGGTGCTTTGAAGTGGGTGGGGTTGGGGCGGTGCTTCGGTTTTGCAACCCCTGCAAAAAATCCTGCGGGCTTCCTTGATTGTGAACCCTGAAAGGAGGCACCGCTGTATAATAGATTTAATACTAGTACGTGTCTAAGGTTTGGGAGTGTCCTACCTGCAGACTTCAATCTCTACACAAAACATCTTATCCATCTTGTCACATTTGGACATCTGCTGATGGTATACACAGAAGTATTTTGTTCCTACACTATGCAGCAATAATACTCACTATTACTTAGTATTCCAATCAATGCTCAGAGCCACACACAAATTGCTTCTGCTGCATATTACACAAACAAAGCATAGTCAGATATTTAGAAATACTTATGTGCTTAATTTCTTTGGCAAATCTTTCTCTTTTACTTATTTGGCTAATCACACATCAGAGGCTATCACTCCTTCCTAACTTATAGCAAAGATTTCTGACCAAAGTTGCTTTTAGTCTTCTGCTTGTAATTGTATAACTATATCCAGTTCCATCATGACTTTATCTTGCAAAGTGGCATCCTGGACCACTGTCACAGCTTCTGTTCCCGTTGACTGAGTAGAATCTTTCATTACAAGGATTTAAAAAAAGAAGAACTGTCAACCTTTTAATAAGAATAACACTGAACATTAGCTTCACTCATCATCATCATTCTCTTTTGGCTTTTCCCGTTAGGGGTCGCCACAGCGGATCATCTCTTTCCATTTCTTCCTATCCTCTGCATCTTGCTCTGTCACACCAACCGCCTGCATGTCCTCTCTCACCACGTCCATAAACCTTATCTTAGGCCTTCCTCTATTCCTCTTACCTGGCAGCTCCATCCTTAGCATCTTTTTCCCAATATACCTATCATCCCTCCTCAGCACATGTCCAAACCAACGCAATCTCGTCTCTCTTGCTTTGTCTCTAAACTGTCCAACATGAGCTGACCCTCTAATATACTGATTCCTAATCCTATCCATCCTAGTCAAACCAATTGCAAATCTTAACATCTTTAACTCTGCCACATCCAGCTCTGACTCCTGCCTTTTTGTCAATGCCACTGTCTCCAACCCATATAACATAGCTGGTCTCACTACACTCTTGTAGACCTTCCCTTTCACTCTTACTGATACCCGTCTGTCACAAATCACTCCTGACACTCTTCTCCACCCATTCCACCCTGCCTGTACTCTCTTCTTCACCTCTCTTCCACATTCACCATTACTCTGAACTGTTGATCCCAAGTACTTAAACTCGTCCACCTTTACCAACTCTACTCCCTGCATCCTCACCATTCCTCTACCCCCCTGAACATTAGCTTCACTAAAGAATTAAATAATTAAGTAATGAAATAAATAGTAACTCACCTGTTTTGATTCCAGAAAGAACAGCCTGATGAAAGAAGCAGCAATGCAAATAAATCCACACCACCACAGTCCTCCTGATTGCCTCGCTCTCTACTTTAAAAATAGTTTGTCTTAAATCAAAAAAAAAATGTTTTAAAGTAAATACAAAACTAAATTAAAAAAAAAAGGTCACAATATGAGGTCCGTCCAACGCCGAAAACTGACTGACTGATTCTCGCTCTTTTCCCAGCACATAAGGCCCGGGAAGAGAGTGACAACCAATCAGCAGCATTTGCCCAGCAAGCACGTCATGACGTGCCTGCGGACATCGCAGTCCGAGCCCCTTCCATATCTATGCGGTTTGTGTCTCAACCGCATAGACATCTGGGAAGTTCTAGGCATCACAATGATGCCTTCTTTGCTCCTCCGGGCTGCAATGAAAACATTGCAGCAAGAATTAAAAAAAAAAAAAAAACGCTGTTGCGCTTGAAGCGCGCAATGTGCATGCGCGTACTTTCGAATCGCGGACTCGAAATTTAAAGTAGAAAAATAGAAAAAAAGATTTTTTTTTTACATTAAAAAAACAAAATAAACTACTCAGCTGTCTAGCTGAGGGGGCTGCAGTCCGGCAGCCCGATGCCACGAGCCACCCCTGCTATATAAACTGCAATTGGTGGGAAATGCTCATTAGACATTGAGCTTGAATTATGAATGGTAGGAATGTCTGAAGTTGCTGGGGAAGGGTGTGTGTGCTTTTGGGTGCAGTATTGGGGTGTCCAGGAGTCTAAGACTTTTGTTGGACTCCTAGTTAGGGAACATGGGCCCAGGTTGCTGCAGCTGTCATATTATGGCTCAGAGTATAAATCTGAAGCCTGGAATAGTGTTGCCAGGGCCTTAACCAGTGCGACAGGTATTCCCCACACAGGTGAGCAATGCAGACATTTTGATGATCTCCAGATAAGGAAGTGGGAAACCCTTGACCTTTAGATCAGGGAATGTCAGGTAGGGGACACCCCACAGATGTGTAAGTATCAATTTCAGTGAGTAATTGTAAGAGTTAAAAGCTGAATATAGTCAAGACTGGTATTCATAATGGTGTTCTGTTCTGTTTTTTCCACAGCTGCTGAGGAGAGGGTCTTGAATGTTAAATCCCATGTCACGCATCTAGAAAGGTAGCGAGAAACATGAGGTATACATGTATTAGAATTGTACTGTCCAAATAGTATTTTAATAGTAATACTAATTTGTATTGTAATTTTGTAGCCTTAAAAGTTAAGGACCATTTAGCTGGTGTTTAATACAGTTGTATCAAATTGAGCATGCCATAGTCTGTAGCACAAAGAAATAGTGGCATATTCTCAAATAACTGTAGGCATGCATCTCTAAATTGTGAAAGGAAAAACATGCATGCAGTAGTCTGTAGGATAAAAGAACAGTTCGGTATTTTAGTGTAGCCATTGGTTGTGGGTTCAAAAACCTCGGTCCCAAATATATATAATACTGTTAGGTTTTCATCATTATTGGAATGTAATTTCATATCTCTATACCAGTGGCACAAATGGCATTCTGTAATCTGTAATCAGTATAACTGGAACACGCATATGTGCATTATATGCACACATCTAGGACTGGTAGCTGCAATCTGCTGTAGTGTGCCTCTGTTATAAACTAGGTAGTCTTAAAAGTAAGGAAGAAACTTGTTAGGAGTTTGTAGTGTTAAAAGTAAACGTAACAGAAAAGAGTCAAATAATTGTATCAATACTTTGTATGTCACATATGAAGTTAGTAATCCTTTCTCTTTTTCCTGTCACCCCAACCCTTTTCTCTCTCTCTCTTTTTTTGTGTTTGTTATTTTTTTCGGGTTTATTATTTATTTTTTTTTTCTGTTTACTTTTTTATTTTTTGTTTTTCCCATAGCACAGCGGGGTAGGACTGTCCCATGGGATCCACCTGCCCCCACTCCAACTTACCTCACTCAGACATTCCTACAGCCCTTCTCCAGCATTCCTCTCTCTCTCAAAAAAAGGGCACCTGTCCCACAAAAAAACATACTGTCCCATAGCTTTCCATTTCACACACGTCATCATGACACACATGATGCAGGTGAGGAAGCAATTACAGATGAGACAAGAGACGGGGACAGTGAAGAACACATGAGGTGGGTGAATACCATGGTTGGGGTGAGGGTGGGGATATTGCGAACCCATGTTGGGTGACAGTGAGAATCGAGTCCTCACCCAGTAGACTGTCATCACTGTGACATCACTACTGCACCGATGGCTGCAGTGTTTGACTTCTGTGTCTCCTTGTGTTATGTAATACAAGAATGGACAGCAGTGTCTCCAGCCAGCATAGGTGTGCACCAGCATTATGACGCACAATCCTGTGCACCATCCCTCGTAGCTCATCACGCATGATAAACTCACTCCCTCTGCAACTGCTTTTGAAGGGAGTCACAGGCCTATCCTCTTGGGGCAGAACTGCCTCAGAGACTGGGTACTACAGGGGTGACAGAGGGGAGTCCTACTAGGTTTTGTGCCAGACATGCCAGACAGCAGTGCTGCCGCCAGTGGAGTGGGGCAGATGGATCCTGTGGGACAGTCCTACCTTGCTGTGCTGTGGGAAAACAAAAAATAAATAAGTAAGCAAAAAAAGAGAAAAGGGGAGGGGTGAGAGAAAAAAGGGAGAACATTAGCAATTTCATATGTGACATACAAAGCATAGATACAGTTATTTTACTCTATTCTCTTACCTTTACTTTTAACTCTATACTTTCCTAACAAATACCCTTTTTTACTATTCAGAATACCCAGTTTCTAACAGATGCACAATATACTATGGATTGCAGTAGGCAATCCTTGATGGGTGCATACATTGCACATATGCATGGTCCAGATTTACTGATTACAGTTTACAGCAAGCCAGTGGTGCAACTGCTTTGTAACTCTGATGTTACATTGTAATATTGCTGTAACCTTAACATATTTAATATATTATATATATATTTAATATATTTGCGAACTGTGGATTTCGAAGGCAAAATCGGTGACTACCTTGTAATAATGAGCTGTTGTTTTGCCCTCCAGAGTAATACATGCATACTTCCCTATTACAGTTAAGAAATGAATGCTCAATTTGATACATTGATAAATGTGTCGTAACTTTTAATGCTAAAAAAACACCACTGTTGGGATGCATATATACACACATGCGTCTTGCATCCATGCCAGTCTAGCGACATGGGTTTGCACATTTAGTGCCCGGTCTGTGACTGCTGTGGAAACAGAACACAACAGAATACCATTAAGCATACCAATGCATGGTATGGATGCAAGATGCATGTGTGTATGTATGAGTACACACCTTATACAGTATGCAGATAACTCCACTACCTGAACTACAGAACTTAACCCAAACATCCTTCAATGCTATTGAATCATGGTTGGCAGATGCCCAATTAATCTTGAATCCAAATAAAACTAAACTCATGCTCTTCCACTCCACTAAATTCATAACCCAATCCACATACTTCAACATCACATCCAGTAATAAGACTTTGAACCAGTACCATCCACCCAACTTCTCTGTGTTGTTATTGATCAAAATCTGAAGTTCGACTTACACATTGCCCAGACTTAAAAAAAGTATACAAGGAAATGGGTACAAACACTACCTAACCACAAACTCCAGAATAACCACAGCCAGAACTCATCTTCTGTCAACTTTATTTTACGCCTCACCCATCCTTACCAACATCTCCAAATCAGACCTAAGCAAGCTAGATGCCTGCTGTAATAAGATAGCTAAATTTGCCACTAGCTGTCCTCCTAGAACCCATCATTGTAAGGCCCTAAGACAACTATCTCGGTTAGAACTACCCCACCAACGCATTCTCACGCAACTCTCTACTGCCTACCAAATGTACTATAAACTCAATAAAACACCAGCTATACAAAGCCTCCTAAATCCCCATATAAGTACCCGTCCACTAAGATCCACTAATAAAGCTCTAATTGAAGTAACCAGGAGTAAAAATAGCTCAGGTGACTCTCTATACTCCTACTACATTGCTAAACTGTGGAATGCCATACCACTTGAAATTAGAACTATAACTAGCTTAAAAAACTTCAAGCATCACATTAAAGCCCACCCCACCATTTCCTGGACTTGTACATGTACTGGGAATGGGTAGCTCAAACCATGGAACTAGCTGATTTTAAAATTTTAATTGCATATGTAATGAGCATTGAATTTAAGCCATATGACTACCTTATGTTGTTTTTTTTTCTTTCACTGTTAATATCTGCCAGATTTTAAGTCTTCAGTTTGCTATGTTACCTGTATATAAGACTACGTATCGAAATTGCACTCGTATTGTATACAATATCACTACCTGCTACTACTGTAAGAACTGTCTTCTAGAAGCATTGTTACGCAAGGTTATTGGTCTGGTCTGCCACTTGACAAGTTTTTTCTGTTCTAGTCTTATGTTATGAATGTCTGCTGCTATTCTTTCTTTATTGCATTATACAATTTTCTTTCTACTAACAAGATCATTTACTAACAATGGAGCTTTTCTCCCCAGACCTCCACTGAAAAAGGGTTTTATGCCCAGTTGGATTCTCCTGGTAAACAAATGTAAAATAAATAAATACAATCCTGGCTTTATTCAGCTTTTAACTCTGACAAGTAGTCTCTGTAAGTGATACTTACACATCTGTGGGGTGCCCCCAGTCCTATATTTTTTGAGCTAGTGGTCAAGGGTATCCTTCTTTTTCATCTTGATGTCTCTGTAGTGGTTCCTACATTGTTCACTAGTGTGAGGGATACTGGTAGTACTGGTCACCCGAGACAGACTCTTCCATGCCTCTGCCTTGTAATATGAGCCACAGTAGTCACTTTGCAACAACCTGGGCCCATGTTCATTAACTAAGAGTCCAACCAACACTTTGGACTCTTGCGCACCCCGTATTTCAGCAAGGAATCTGAAACACTCTCCAGGAATGCCAGCCATGCCTATCACAGATCAAGACCAATGTAGAATGAAGTTTTCTTCCTAGTTGCAGATATCACCCTTACTGGGAGTGCCCACTTTCTAGATTTGCAACATTTGAAAGTGTTGCGTATTGCTTAGCATCATGCAAGCACATTGCGTGAGAGTGCACATTGCCAGGAAATGTGTTTGTGGGATGGCCAATAGTATTAATTGAATGCATCCAGTTTGTGTGCGGCTGTCTGGGTCCTGTCTGCTACATAGGTGGCTCATTCATCTGGTTTGTGCACTGCCACTCTACATGCAAACGAAATGTGCATAGCCAAAGAAGTTTGTGCTAAGTGGTACATCATGCAAACAGTAGCCCAAAAAAGTATAAAAATAGAGAATTAGTTGAAATGCAGAAAATCAGTCTATGACATACACAGTAGAAACTGTTAGTACATATTAAATATGACTACATAGGTCTGGATCCCAACTCTTACTGCAATACACAGTCACAAAACGGGAAGGGGGGGCTTATCCATCTTTACTCCACAAACACCTTTGCAGCAAATACATGATGTAATTCCTCACACAACCAAGTGCAACTGAATGTACACTGATATCAAGGCATGACCTGTTATTTGTAAATGTTTTTCATGTAATATATTTGGATGTAGTGCACTTGCTGATCACACAACTTGCTATGATTATTCCTTGCAAATATACAACTGTGTCCAACATTTCTGTGTTTCATGGTCAATCATCAATTATCTGACCAGTACTCGGAGACATGCAGTATGTAATCCAGTCTATAACATTTACCTTAAAATGTGTGAGGATATTCACTGGGGACAATATGACATGCAGTTGTCATCAAATTAATGAAAGGTTAGATGCCACAAACAAGCATAGACTGCTGTTTTGGGAGTGGGGAGCAAAGATGGGCTCCTGTCATGCATGGAACATGCAAGGGTATAATGTTCTTTCAAGGGAGATGTAGCCAGGCTGAGCTACTGTTATGGCACAAACAAGGCTATGTTGCTCTTGTTACTTTCCTTGTTTTGCATCCTACCAGTTTGATCTTGAGGGTGGTGAAGCCAGAAACTGATACGTATCTCATTACTTTCGAACTTCTCTGTTATGATTTCCTATTTCAAATGTATGATGCTAAACTGAGGGCATGTAGTGATAATCATTACTTTGGGGAGGTATCAGTGTGTGAATCTTTGAGGCCTGAGACCTACTGCTTGCTAATGGACACATACAAGTCAAATAAGTCTCTGCTGTCACGTTACATTAATTTCTGTACAAATCTCCCACCTTGTAGTAGCTTACTGTACTAAGTGATGAAATATGAGGACATATAATATTGTTATACAATACAGTACATGTTCAGGACTTACCTTGTAAATGCAGCAGTTGACACAGTGTTAGTTCAGAGCTGCATGTGATGCAAGCAGTACACAGCCAATACATGGGGAGGTACAGGCTGTGGCTCTAGGTTGAGCCTGGCAGAGGTCACAGGGTTCCTCTATTATGTCACTGTCCACCCTTTAGCACTTTACAATGTCTATGTCATGTCTGTTGTGATAAGTTAAATGTGGCCTGAAAACTCTTTTCTGTCTTGGTCTAGGCTTATTGTTAGCAGCAGCAGCTTTGTCTGCAGACTACAGCACATACAAATGGAGTTAAGCAGCAGCTCCTAACATTCTGTCTGTGTAGACTTACTGTGTCTGTACTTCCACTATTTTTGAAATCCACAGAAAAAAACATCATGGAATCAAAATGGTTGCTTTATAACTTTGTGAATAGCTCCATCAAATTGGTTGATTAGCATGTAATTCAGCTGCTTATGCTGTAATTAGCATCTCTGAAACACAGCATAGACAGATGCAGTCCATTAATAATCTACTGCATTATAATAAGGCAAATGTGTAGCTAGCCAAACTGATGGTGAGGATACTTGCTACATGTTCAGCAAAGCACACCATTTTCTAAGCTATCTTTGCAGAAGAGTATTGAACTCCAGCAGGTATACTGTATTTTTTCTCTACATAAAAATGTATTATCATCCCTTTCAGTAAGAGTGATATTCCTGCCAACTACCACATCAATGGCAGCACCCTAAGTACACACTCAGTAGTGAGAGACCTGGGCACACAGGTTGACAGCAATCTTGCCTTGGATCTCCATGTCTCCACAGTGGTAAGAAGGGCATTCTATGTTGCTCATCTCATAAGTAAAAGCATTGCCTCCAGAAAAAAAAGAAATTATAACCTCCCTGTGCTCTTCCTTGATCAGGCTAATAATTGAGTACAACACCCCTTTTGGTATGCACCATTCCAAGCACCTGCAACAATTGGAGAAACCACAAAGGTTCCTCACAAGGAAAATTCAAGGTCTTCAGCATCCTTCCTATGTGGATCATCTGAAATCACCATCACTTTATTCTGTTTCATACAGACTACTCAGAGGTGATCTCTATCTTGCATATAAGGCAAACTCTGACCCTGCTTTACTGAAAATGCTGCATATCCACAAGTCAAATGGTACATGGGTTACTCACTCTAAAGACCTTAACCTGGCATATGATATTAATAGAACCTGCTGGAGGCACAGATTTGTCTCCCAGAGGTAACCACACCTTTGGAAAAGACTTCTCACTTCATGTCAAACAGAGCACTTCATTGGCCCTCCTCAAATGCAATCTGGACGATTGGATGGGTTGCCATAAATTCACCCTGGGGGTTCTGTGTCCCTCTTGGATATGGGCATTAGGTGCTGATTGTGGAAATAAGGGTAGAACTTGGCTAGGCTTGTAAGGGCCTTAGGGCCATTAGCCTAGTAACTTCCTATGATCCTATGATAATGCATATGCTGGAATATATTAATGAATAATGTGAAGCAAAAGCTTTTACACTGTTATCTGTATGCATTAGTTAGAAGCATACCGATGGTATGGCCATGTTGTTGTGTGATACATATGTACAAATGTTTCAGGGACAGATCTTTTAAATGCATGTTTAGCATTTCCAATTTGTTTTATTAGCAAAGTGGTTCATGTGCCTGTTCTTTAGTGGGTGGGGGAAGCAAAGAGAAGTTACTGATCTGAAGTAGTTTACTTCATTTGGTCCTCAACCTGTGGGGATACCGGATCCATATCGGATCCAAGCCGGCCATCTCACTAGCATCTGCTTTGAGCTTCAAGCTCCTCCCCTTACCCATAATACACCTCCACTACCTTCCAACCCCCAGATCTTGTTTGCTATGGCTAGCTGAAGCATTGTGATCTCCAGAGCTCTGAGTAGTAAGTGGGTATTAGAGCTTTTAGAAAGCCTTTTTTCCCTCAAAACTTTCAGGATAGTGGTTAGCGTAGGTTCCCCCTTTCCTCCCCTCACTTGGTGCGTCGTGTGTTTAAACTTTAGTGTTGTTTAGCTTAGTTTAGTGTAGTTGGTAGTGTACTTGCTTCCACTCCCCCCACAGTGTGTTCTGTGTGTGAGTGTGGTGAGTGATTTTTCAGCGGGAAAATAATATTTTTTTGTTTACTTGTTTTCCCTCTTGTCTTAATGGCTGATAAGCTGGTGTTTAAAAGGTGCACTGAGTGTGGCCATAAGTTGTCCCCAGCAGATGGCCATACTCTTTGTGTAATGTGCTTGGGCGTGGCCTATCTAAGTACAGACTGCTCTATTTGCGTGGGTTTTAACCCATGTGCAATCAAGGACAGGAAAGCTAAGTTGTCTCTGAAAGGCCTTCTTCCCACTTCTGAGGAGGTTGCCTCATCCTCAGGTTCAGTCACAGCGGCTGCTGTGGCTGTCTCTCCTTCTCTTGCCCTTGCTTCTCCTCCCTCCCAGGCTGCGACTCAACCTCCCATTTCAAAGCCTGCGGAAGTGGAGCAGAAAAGGGGCAGAGAGAAGGAGAGAAAGACAAAATCCAGGACAGACAAATGTTAGAGGTCCCCAGACCTCCCTTCACCTCCTAAGAGTCGTAGGATCCGTGACTCCCCTCGGCTCCGATCTCTGCAGTTTTCCCCGGAGCCAGAGGAGACACACTCTACATCTAGGGCCTCGGTGCCCCAACCCGCAAGGTCGGAGTCCATGGCCTCGTTGAGGTCCATGCGGTCCTTATCGGAATTTGACATGGATAAAATAATGAGGAGGTTCATTAATACTCAGATCCAGATGGGGGTCTTGCCAGCCCCCTCTCCCTCAGAAGGGGAGAGCTCACTTCCCTTTTTTACACTGATTTCTCCTTCTCGTTCTCCAATCCGTCCACCGGGTTCAGAGTACTCAGATCCGAGGATGGCGTTAGTCAGGGGTTCGGCGCCGATGATAACTGCTTCCTCTACGTTGACAGCTGCCTGGAGTGTGTCAGATCTGACCAGCTTGGATCCGAGCCACTCTCAGAGCCAGAGCTTGGGTGTTGGATCCGAGGTAGTGGAACTTTTTTCATCGGCTCTGCCATTGTCGGGCCAAATTCCCTCCCTCGGAGCTCCATTCACTTAGGGCCTGGCTCCAGTTCTCTCGTTGTACCCGGGGAGACTGGCTTTCTTATTGGTTCTACAGGAGGTTCATTCTCCCTCTGCGTTCAGCATGGTAGAAAGGGTTCTCTCCACTGGATTGAGACCCCTGACTGTCCCTTCGGACTCCACCCGACCCCCTTGGCTCTTTCTACGAATCCCATCATTTTATCAGAGGGACAGCCTGTTCTCGAGGAGCCCCAGATGGTTCCTCCTGAGGAACAAGTGATTTGCGAGTTCCCCCTGGAGAGACCCACCGAAGATGTGCCTCACAAGCATACATGTAAGGGAGGTACTTGGACTCCCCCGAGTCCCTCACCGAGGATATGGATTTGGATGATGGGGAAGGTTCCCCCAGGTCACATCCTGAGGCTGTCTCCTTTGGAGACATCATGGAAATCCTTCACGAATGGGGAGGTTGGTCCACCCCCAAGCCTTCTTCTGACGTGTCTGTGTTCCTGGAGGCTTTTTGCACAGGCCCATCTACTTCCTGGGTGCCCCCTCCCGCAGATCTCTTGATGGACCTGGTCACCTTGTGGGCCTGGAAGGAGCTGGACACCGTGGAACCAATTCCCAAAAGGCCTGACAAGATCTTGAGTCCACCTTCGGATAGGCCAGCATGGAGCAAGGGCTACCCCGTAGATGTTTTGGTGGTAACAGCAGACACAAAGAAGGAACTAACCCAGGAGAGTTCCTCTGTTCATCCTCCTGACCGAGAGTTGTGGATGATGGACCACTTAGGGAAGTGGGTTTACACTTCAGCTACCTTTTCTATTAGGGTGCTGAACTACCTGGCTCACGTCACAAGACTCCAACGCGATCTGGTCAAGGAGCTGGTCGAGTCTCTCCCCCAAGTCCATGTCACAGGAGGACAGGGAATCATTCTCCATGAGGATGGCCACTTTGAAAGCAGTCTCCAACACATCCATGTGACTCCTTTCACATGCTACTGAAGGAGCGGCTAGGTGGCTGGGTCCAGCGTGTCCATGAGACGCAACACCTGGATCAGACTATGTCAGTTTTCAGAACCTTTCAAGGCATCCTTTCCCAATGCACCTTATGATGGCTCTACTCTCTTTGGTAAGACCTTCAAAGAGACTTTAGTCCAGAGTGAAAAGGACTGGAAGACACTGTCTGCCGTCTGAATCCACTTCTCGTACCCTCAAAGATCCTTTTCCTAGAATCAGAGAGGGCAAAAAAGATGTGGTTTCGGAAGTTACAGTATTCCCAGGACACTCAGGGCTCTTCTTCCCCCAGAGGCAGAGGGGGACAGAATAGATGCTGGCCCAGAGGCAGAGGGGGTCCGAGGTATTTTGGGTCTCGAGAACCTTTCTCAGACAGGCCTGGACAGCAGCCCTGAGGGGTGGCCCAACTGCTCTACTCTGGAGGCAGTCAGGGGACAATTGTCCTTGCATCTGGAGACATGGGAGTCCATAACATCAGACCACTGGGGGCTTCGGATCATATCCAGAGGATACTCTCTCCCCTTTGTGGGTCCTCCCAAATCTCCCAAACACCTCCCAGACATACCACACAGACAAAGGGAGGCAGCAGCACAGGAAATTTCCAAGCTGCTAGGAAAACAAGCCATCAAAGCCATCCCCCCCAGATCAGTCTGGATTGGGTTTCTACTACAGGTTCTTTTTGGTGCCAAAGAAAATGGGGGACTTGAGGCCCATTCTGGACCTATCTACCCTGAACCTGTCAGTTGCCAAAGAAAACGTCTGGATGGTCACACTACAGCCCATCATGCTGTACCTGCAAGAGAGCGACTGGATGTGCTTATTAGACCTCCAGGATGTTTACTATCACATAAAGATGCACAGAAGCTCCAGGAGGTTTCTCCACTTCCAGCTAGGAGTTTATCATTGCCAGTTTTGAACCCTACCCCTTGGTCTCACCACAGCCTCCAGAGTGTTCACCAAAGTGATGGTGGTGGTGGCAGCTCACCTGAGGCTTCACGGATTCAGGTCTATTTGTACCTGGATGACTGGCTTCTCACTGTTCCCACTAGGCATCTACTCTCTTAAAAGAGGGATTATTTCTTAAACCTTGCCCTGCATTTGGGGATCAAAATCAATGCATCCAAATCACTCCTAAATCCTGTCCAGGTGATAGACTACATTGGGGCAAGGATAGATACATTGCAGTGCAAAATCTTCCTGACCTCAGAGAGAGTACAAAACCTGAGGATACATGTCTCTTTAATCTACCATTCTCGTCTTCCATTGATGGAATCAGTGTTGAGGGCCTTAGGTTCAATGGCAGTGACCATAACGCTTTTCCCATGTGCCCAGTTACATATGAGAATTCTACAGTGGACACTAGCTGTACAATGGTCCCTGTTGGAACTTACATTGTTGTATCCAATACAACTCAGTCAAGTCTGTCAGTCGTCCCTTATATGGTGGATGTGTTCTCATTTTGGAGGGACAACCCTTTGTTCCAGCCCCTGCCCAAGCCTCAGTGACCACAAATGCCTCCCAACTCTGGTGGGGGGTACATTGTTCGGGCAGGACAGTCCAAGGCCTGTGGTCCCCTGTAGAGACCAGCTTGCACATAAATGTTCTAGACATGAGGGCAGTCCTTTTAGTGTTGCAGGCCCTTCATGCCTTTCTTCCTCTGGCAACCATTGCAATTCAGCCAGACAACATGTCAGTGGTCTGGTATATCAACAAACAGGGAGGAATCAGGTCTTACCCCCTTTGTCACAAGGCCATGAGAGTGTGGGGAATGGGCAATCTCCACCGGTCATTTTCTCATCGCAAAGCACATTCCAGGATGGTCCAACATTCTAGCGGACAGGTTAAGTCGGACTTTCTGATGCCTTATGAGTGGTCTCTGAATCTTTCAGTAGTGGAGCAGATCTTCCTGGAGTGGGGTCAGCCTTGCTGCTATCTCTTCACATCTCCTTCCAACGCGAAGTGCATCGAGTTTTTTTGCTCTGAATCCCCTGCCGGGGGAGTCCCCCAGAGATGCTCTAGTCTATGCTTGGCCTCCCGGTCTTCTCTATGCTCACCCTCCAGTACCTCTTATTCTGAGGTTTCTACAGAAAGCTCATTGACTGGGGAGCCAGGTGATCCTCATTGCCCCATTTTGGCCTCACTAGGTATGGTTTCCGTTCCTTTGGTCTCATCTTCTGGCTCCACCCTGGATCTAGGATCCACACTGGAACTTGGATCCCATTCAGGATCTAATTTTACACCCATCAGGGGTTCTTCATCTGAACCTGGGCATTTTGAAGCTCACAGCTTGGCTGCTCTAGTTCCCATGATCGCTAGGACTCCTGGATTATCCTCTGCAGTTAGATCTATTTTGGTGGCTGCACATAAGTCTTCAACCAGGAAGGTTTATTCCTGTAAATGGAAATGTTTTTTTTCTTTTTGGCCTCTCAGCGGAGTTTAGACCCCTTCACGGCTCCTATTTCTGCCATTCTTGATTTTCTAGCTGATCTTTTTCAACACGGAGCTAGTTCTTCTACTGTCAAGGTTCAATTGGCTGCCATTTCTCATTTTCATGTGGGTGAGAATTCTGCCTCTCTAGCCTCCTCCAGACTGTGTAAAGCCTTTATTAAACGGACTTTTCTGTTACACCCCCCCCCCCATCAGGGATCCTGTTCCCCCATGGGACATCACTATGGTTCTTCAAGCTTTGGTCGCTCTGCCTTTTGAACCCACTGCAACCACATATCTAAATTTCTTATCTTGGAAAACAGCATTTCTGGTAGCTATTACCTCTGCTAAAAGGGTTTCAGGACTGCAGGTCCTGTCCGTCAAAGTTCCTTATATGATTTTCCACAAAGATAGGGTTTCCCTTCGGATCAATCCATCTTTTCTTCCCAAGGTGGTATCCCCAGTTAATATCAATCAAACCATCAATTTATCAGTATTCTTTCCTAATTTTGCTATCAAAATGGAATACAAACTGCACTTGCTGGATGTTCATAGACAGTTACAATTCTGTTTACACAGGACAAAAAATTTCCATAAATCCGATCAACTGTTTGTATCCTTCTCTAAACCCCTTTTGGGTAAACCTAGCTCCAAGGTCACTGTTGCTAGGTGGATTTCTTCATGCATCCTTCAGGTCTATAAGGACAGAGGCATGTCTCCTCCTGGTCAGGAGAAAGCTCATTCCACTAGGTCCATGGCTACATCTGTGGCCTTTTGGTTTAGACTCTGTTTGGATGATATTTGCTCTGCAGCTACTTGGTCATCCTCTCATACATTTATTTCTCATTACAAATTGTAGTTGACTTCCAGAAGGAGAAGCATCCTTTGGTTCCGCTGTGTTCAGGAATATCCTTCCATGAGGGCCACCCAAGAGTTTAGTAGCTGGGGACTCTGTCCCATAGGTTGAAGAACAAATGAAGTAAACTACTTCAGTTATGTACTCACCATAATGTTCCATCTGAGTAGTTCTAGTTCATTTGTCTTCAACCATCCCTCCCTCCTTCCCTCGGACCTTATGTGAACAGCCTGCAGGCTGCAGTTATAGGTCATAAGTATTTTTCAGATTGGGTTATCAGTATAAGGATCAGCAAACTCAATCTGGGGGTTGGGAGGTAGTGGAGGTATATTATGGGTAAGGGGAGGAGCTCAGAGCTCGGACCAGATGCTAGTGAGATTGCCGGCTCAGATCCGATACGGATCCGGTATCCCCACAGGTTGAAGACAAATGAAACTACTCAGATGGAATGTTATGGTGAGTACAGAACTTCTTTTTATGTCACAAACTAAAATGGACTGTTCTTTAAAGGGGTGGCATAGTTGAGTTACTGCTATGGCACATACAAGGATATGTTGCCCTTAGTACTCTCCTTGTTCTGTTTGCATCCTGCCTGTTGTTAATATTTCACATATGTCACATGTGTCAAATTTTCCAGTGGGCAATACTGACTGCCTACCCTAAAGGGACAAGCCCAGAATTCTTTGTTTACATTCTGCTATGTTTACCTTGAACAGTGTATCTCTGAGCATGCTCGAGACTTGTCTATCTAGAGTTAGGGGAGTGCCTACAGGATGTTTCAACCTTTTAATTACAGTCCTCCTTTTTTTTGTTCCTGATCTACTCACAACTCATTTTATGTTTAGCCATTCATTACTTTAGCTAGTGGCTTATTTTCAAAGAAAGGTATCTTCTAAATGCTTTATGACCTGCCTTTATATGACTTCCACTGTCTGCAGAAAGCATTAGTAAACAGAGTTATTCACTCTTTTCTAAGCTGTTAATTAACTTACCCAGTGACTTTTGTTTTTTTCCATACTACAGCATTTCAAGAAGTTTATTAGCAAGCAAAGCACCTGGCATTGATGGAATAATATCAGAATTTTATAAATTATTGCCTAAGGAAGCTTTGCGCATTTTGCATAAAGTAGTTTTAGCAGTCAAATATGTATCTAAAGTTTCCCCATCCTGGAAATACACACTTATTTCCTCAATATTAAAGATGAATATGGATTCAATTGAGTGCTCATCCTATTGACCAATATCATTGTTAAACATTGATTATAAAATATTTATGGCTGTACATACTGCTAGATTACAACAAATTTTACCATATATAATTAATAATGATCAAACTGGATTTATAGTAAATAGGGACACTTATGATAATATTAAGAGTATTAGCTTTAATAGGTTTAGCTAAGAATATTAAAGATGGATTGACGTTAAATTCAGAAATTGTGATTTTGATTCAGTTAATTGGAAATATTTATTTTTGGTTTTAGAAGGGCACAATTTCTCTAATCAGTTTTCATAACTTACAAATTTGCTTTATGATAATTCCTTTGCATACGTTAAAATAGGTACCTATATATCAGAGTCTATTTTGATAACTAAAGGAACAAAACAGGGTGCCCTTTATTTCCATTATTATTTACTTTATAGAACCATTTGCAAACTACTTGAGGTCAAGAACAGATATTAAAGGTACACAGATTAATGATAAATTAAATTCTAAAGTACTGTTGTTTGCAGATGACATTCTTTTGACTTTAAATGAAAATAAATACTCTCTTAAGGCAATATTTAATGCAATAGATATCTTTCAAAAGAACTCTAGGCTTACTTTTAATGAGAATAAATAATTTTAACTGATCATATTAAAAATACGATTGAAGAAAATTATTCTAATAGTGTAATTACTATTAAAACTCTTGTCAATAAATGGAACAAGTTTCAATTTTCTATGGAAGAGAGACTCTCTCTAATAAAGATGATTATTCTACCAAAAATATTATATATAATAAAATCCCTTTCATTACCTCTTTCTAAAAAATATAAAATAATTAAATTCTGTAATTCTAAAATTTTTATGGTACTCTAATAAACCTAGGTTAGGATTAAAACACCATGTTAGAAGTTGGTCTAAGGGTGGAATTAATATGCCTGACATAGAGCTATATTCAATTCCCTCTATCATTAAAACAATTTCCTTATGGTTAAATAATTATTATACGGCTAAATGTAAAGACATGTGAATATAGTAGCTATATATTTTGAAATGTTAAATCTACAACTGAGTTTATAACAAAAATTTTCATTTTATGTAAATGTTGAAATTTCTGTATTGAATTATGTCTTTTCATTTTTGTAACATTGTGACAAGCCAATTGCAAATATCATGGAGCTTATCTGTAAATGTTTAATTAGCTGCGTGAACTATGCCCTTTTGTAACATGTGAAATGTAACTTGCAATTGTTTGTGGAGCTTTTCTCCCTGGGCCTCCACTGAGAATGGGCTCTTCTTGGCCCAGTGGACTTCCCTGGTCATCAAACTTAAATAAATAAATAATAAATGAAAGAATTTGCATGGAATCAAATAAAATAGCATATACTCAGAAAAAAATAATAGTAAGTAGTGTTTTTTATGGGTGTTAAAAGATTACATGCTAAATAATAAAAACATTGTGATAATTTTTCAAATGTCTCTTTAATAACTTTTAAAAATGTTTAAAAAAATCCTGAATATAAGGCATTTTTTATATTTCCTATAGCATATACACAAAATAGTATATGTACTTTTGACACGTACAAAATGAATAAATTTAAGAAAAATAATTTGGTATACTGGAGTCAATTGATGGTGGGAGAAATATTTCTGTACTTAGAATTCATATCTACTAAAATTAATTTAAACAAAGACTGATGGTTAAATGAACAGAATTGTAGATTAGATTTATTGAAAATAAAATAATTTAATGCAACTTTCAATAAAAAAATCTATACCTAAATTTATTGATCTCTTAATTCTATTATCATACCAGAAAACAATGGAAAAAGGACTCCTATCAAAGACATACAAGACTGTAAACATTTGCAAAGAATTTTAAGGAAAATTACTGGGAGTATTTTAAAGTTATGAATAATTATTATACAAATAATGAAGATATAAAACACATGTTGACATTACCAAATCTCACTACTTCTTCTAAGTGGAAACTGTTTATGTAGAAGTTTATGCACAAAGCATTTATAACCCCACATAGAGTAGAATTAATGTAGAAGAAAAAAGTAACACGTTGAAGATGTAAAATAAATGCTAAAGCAGACCAGCAACATTTTTTTTATTGTAAAATTATTAAACCATTCTGGGACAATATTAATATTTTTACACGTGTTATTTAATGACAAATTCACTTTATCTAAGTCATTGATTTTATTCAGTACAACAATACCAGCTTGTGTAAAAAGAGTGAATTACCCTCTACTATAGAACATACTACCCATTCCATGGAAAATAACCACAAAGAATTGGAAAAATGAACAAAATCCATTGATGAATGACTTCATAAATATGGTAAGTGATGTTTGTCATTATGAACTCTTAACAATCAGGAGGAGAACTAATAGAATGAATACTTCTCATAACATTTGGATGAAACTCCTCAAGGAACTATTGAATAAAACGGTCATAACCCTGTTAACAACAAAAACTTTATTTTTCATCTCTTTTTTTATACATCGGGAATTTTCAAAATGTAAATTATGTAGCAGGCACCTTTGTAAATAGTTTTATTTTTTTACTTTTTATGGTTTGTTTAGATAGTTCTTTTGTTAAAAATGTGTCATTTACTTGTTCTAATTAATAAAAATATTGTATTCATTTGTTTATTGGCATTTGTTTGCCAGGAAAGTCCACTGTGCCAAGAAGAGCCCATTTTCAGTAGAGGCCCGGGGAGAAAAGCTTCACAAGGCAGTTAGTATGAATGTGCATATTTTTCAGAATAGTTAGAAACAAATAGCATTCTACAAAAGACAATAGTAAATGCATTATAACACAAGTAATAAAGAAAATGCAATTCATGGTATAAACACAGTTCAAGAAACATATAATAGATTAAGCAATTCTATTACAAAACAAGTAGAATAAGCCAATGCAATACTACAAGGCATGAGCACTGAGTTTATGGTATCCATTAGGTCGAATAAATAGGTGTTCCTGTAGTAGTAAGGAAAGATTAGAGGGAAAGGAGATGTGAATAAAGGTGATTGTTGAAATATGGGGAATCTGGTTTTGGAGGGATGTGAATTAGAGCATCTACAGTACCATAGGGTGGAAAGATGTTGCCAAAGAGATTTTTTTTGAAGAAGACATTTACTAGTGGTCCTAATAGCTAATGGGAGAGCATTCCATAGATTAACAATGGAGAATGAGTAGAGCATTTGGTCAGCTGGGAGTTTTGGTTTATGTATTTCAAAGAGAAGTTGGTTTTCTGATCTGAGTGGTTTATTTGGGTCATAGTGAGTTAAAATGGATGAAAGGGCTGGGAAGTTAGATGGATTGTAAATGATTTTGTGTACTATAGTTAATTTCAGGTAAGTTTGGTGAAATGGGAGTTCAAGCCAGTTAAGTGACTGTAAGGAGGATCAATGATGAGGAGCATTTTGCAGTGGTTGTGAACTTGACAACTTGTTGCAGCAAGACTCAAGCTTGCATTTTAGGGAAGACTGGATATTGGTTAGGAGAGGGGCACCATATAGGAAAGAAGGTAGGAGAAAGGTTAAGGCAAGGGTTTGTTTTGTGGAACAGTTAAGAAAATGTTGATGTTTTGTAGAGGGTACCTAATTTTTGGTGTGTTTTTTGACACTGGTATGCACACGGAGGCTGAATGCTAGGTTTTCATCCAAGATAATCCCTAGTAATTTTCTATGAGAGACCATCTCTATTGTAGTCTTGTTTTGAGAATATGTGATAAAATCTGTCTTATTAACAGGGGTGGATTTCTTGGGGGTAAATACTAACATTTTGGTTTTGTTGGGGTTTAGGGCAAAATGATTGTTGGACATCCAGGTTTCAGTGGAAGTAAAGGCATTCATGTACATGTCTCAGATTTGGCAGAACAGATAATGGTTGAGTTATCTGCATATTGTACTACCAATCTGTTACTAAGGATGGAATGAAAGTTGTTAATGAAAATACTGAAAAGAAGCGGTCCTAAAATGGAGCCTAGGGGAATGCCTGTGGATGAGTTGATGAATGGGGAGAAGGAGTTTTGCCATTTAGTGGATTGCTGTCTATTTTTTAGGTAGTTAGTGAACCAATTTAGAGTAGGAGGGGAAATGCCTAAATTAGAAAGTTTTGTGAGGAGTAGAGGATGGGAGACGGTATGAAAGGCTTTAGAGAAGTCAAGAAAGAGTGAGAATACAATTTTACCAGCATCTTGAGCTCAATTGATTTTATCCAAGAAGGATATAAGAGCAGTAGTTGTACTGTGGCCTGGTCTGGAACCATGTTGGGTTGGGGAGAGGAGCTGATTTTGAAGTAATTTAATAGTTGCTTATGGATACATTTTTCAAGGATTTTAGAGGGGGGGGGGGAGAGTATAGCAATGGGACAAAAGATGGAGATGTCTGTGTTGCCACCTTTGTGAAGGGGAAGAATGTAAGCTTTTTTCCAGATAATAGGTACATTGGACCCTTTGATAGATCTGTTAAGAAGCATGCTTATGGTATAATAAGCAGTGGTAGAAGCGTACATTTGAAGGTATTCTGGGGTAGATTGTCAGGAGCATTAGTGCCAGGTTTCAGTTTGAGAAATAGTTTTGTTATGGTGGCAGTGGGTATAGGAGAGAATGAAAAGGTAGATGGGGATTGCCTAGGAGGAAAAGAGGCAACTACGAAAACAGTTATCCAGGTACGTTTGTTAAAGTGAATTGGTACTGAGTGAGGATAAGGGAAGATTGACAGAGATTCAGAGAGACAGTGAAAGAACAAGAAAAAATATTTTAAATAGGCATAGCTTAGTAGGAAGAGGGTAGGCTGAGTGAGAGGTAGAGTTAAGACACAGCTGACAAAATATTAGAGCAAGACTGCGCTAGTATTACTTAAATATGATCGCCTATATAACTAAGAAAGAAGAAATTACTTTACGGTCCCTGCAGTACAGTGAAAATGACCAGGAAAGCTAGTTTTAGATGTAGATTAACGAGAGAGGAGGGTGAGGGTGAAAAGAGTTTGTCAGTGGTGATGCACGAGGGACTGTTAGCTCTAAATAATTGGATGACTTATAGCTATACAATTAATTTGTGCATACATAAACTTCAGAAGAAAAAAACATCCCTGATTAAGATAGGAGTGTTCAGCAAGAAAATTCAGTGGTTTCCTTCTGGAGTGTCGACTTTTATTGGTTCACAGACCTTCAGTTTAGCTGGCAGGGAATGGGGGAGGTCAGGGGTTGAGTGTACCACCTAAGGAAAAAAACATAGAAAAGAGAAAAAAGATTAGTTAGGACAAGAGGAAAAAGGCTTGGACAGTGATAGGGTAGGTGATAGGTTGGAGAGGACAAGGGGAAAAGAAGTAGGAGATTTAGTAGCATGAGGAGATCATTACGTATAGAAGAAAAGGAGCAAGGTAACAGGAGGGTATACACACAGACTGGCTATTGAATTAACATAAAGTTCACAATTCTGCCTTATTACCAGAGCACAAATTAATGGGAATAGCAGTCAGTTAAGCATACATAAAAATATACCTGGATCAATAGGAGAGTAGCAGTTGCATTAAAATGGAACAAGTATCTAGCAGGATTGTTTGCATAATATAAAGTGTGTGACGCCGTCTAACGACACAGCTATTGTGATAATCAATTAGGCACAGAAACACAGCTATGCAATTCTAATAATCAGCTAGGCACAGAAACACCAACTTGGTTGATAACATTCTAAGATAAAATCCATAAGCTATTATGAGCAGAGCAATTTAAAATCGGTACCATAGAACGGGCAAACCAGCAGAGGTGAGGTTGGAGACAAGCTATGGAATATGGAAAAAAGAAATAAGAGGTTATTCTCAGAAATCTTACATTTTAAGGTTCTATACTGGCCAGCTAATGACTAGGTAACATAGTCACATGACTGTAAAAAATGACCATAGTGTGTTTTTAAGCAAAAAGAAAAATCTATTTCACTGCTAGAGGTGCAAAAAAGGCTGATCTAGCAGAGGATTTGGATAGATTAACATGCTGGTTTACTGGCACTACAAATGACTATATTATTCAGCATTCATTTCTGTGCTGATTCCATACAGAATTTAACTTTAAAACAAGCATTAAACATGATATCCAGTATACAAATAAGACAAGAAATCTTAGTGCTTCCAGGAAGCAGTTATATGTACTGTTCCGAGACAAACAATAACTCTTTGTAACTACGAACTTAGATGGTATAACTCAACTTTGCCATATAGTTGCATGTACTTGCGAACTTGAATTTGTCAGAAGTCAAGCCAGAGTAAATGTACAATATGTGAATCTTTGCAGAATATACTGTAAATGGTTAAAACAGTATTGTTAAAGAAAGTAGCTTGTATATGGTAACCAGCTATAAAAACCGAGACTGACCAGAGTACCGTTGTTGTTTGTCTTTTGGCTTTTCCCCAGTAAGGGGTCGCCACAGCGGAACTCCGGTCCGCTAATGATTGGCAGTAGATTTTTATGAAACGCCAGCTCGACACCCAACCTTCAAAGAAGGCACGCCCATTTACGCACGCATGTCTTTCGAACGCTACCCAACCATGGGGAGGACATGCAGACTCCACACAGAAGGCACTCCCAGGCCAAGCCGAGAATCGAACGGGAGAACCTCTTGCTGTGAGGTAACAATGCTACCGCTGTACCACCATGGCAACTGACTAGAGTACCATAAGAAATAGAAATACAGTAAATTCTCAGTTAACCGGAACTCAAGCAACCAGAACTCTGAAGCAACCAGAAAAAAAAAATTAAGAAATACAGAACAATTTTCATGTGTTACACTTTCTGTTCCCCCTCCCACAGAAACATACCTTATGTTTTTAGAGTTTTAAAAATGAAGATAGGAATAAATTCCCTCTTTCCCCAACCTAAGAACAAGTCAAACTAAACAAATAGTATAGGGTACAGTATTAGTCAAACTTGTATTTAATAGTAACTCTCAGGCAACCAGAAACTACAGTTGTCTGGCATCTACCAATCCCCATGGGTGCTGGTTAACTGAGAGTTTACTGTAGTAGAACAGAGTGCATTATAAAAGCAATCAAGCGTACTTTGTTTTTAGGTTATAAAAAACAGCAAAATGCAGCAAAAAGATAACCTGGCCTTTGTGCTTCACCAATGTGGGACTGTTGGGTGTGCCGAAGCAGAAGACAAGGAGGAAGAAGGAGCGCCAGGCTCCGACTGCCATTTTAAACAGTGCAAGGCATTGACAGAAAGAAATTTATTACCTGCTGCTACTGGGGTTAAAAGCATGTGTGATTCTACTTGAAAGCATTAGTTGAGGGACTTCTCTGTTCCTTGGATTTCATATCTTATTTCACGTGTTATTTAGTGCTTACTTTGCAAAACTCACCAAATGCATTTTGTAGTATAGGCATTGTTTCTTGGTACATTACTGGATTTGTTCATTGTCAGTTTCTTTTGATCTATGTATTTTTACAGTCTGTGCAGTTTTCCTCATTCAAGATGAATATCAAAGCTTTTATCATGTCTCTGGTAGTGCCTTTGTACAAAAGAGTATTGTATGCATATATTTTCTTACTGTTCCTTTCACTTAACCTATTCTTTTTTTTGGCTGTGTTCTGCATTTCTAAATATAGGTGCAACATGTTTCATTAGATGTTAGTCATACATGCTGCAATCTGATTTTCTGTACTGTGGCAGATTATACAGCCAAATGACAGAACTGACACTTTGCTGGCATTATGCCACAAATCTCTCAACACATTGCAGTCAAATAATGAAAGCTAAATATAAATCAGATTGCAGCATGTATGACTAACATCTAATGAAACATGTTGCACCTATATTTAGAAATGCAGAACAGAGCCAAAAAAAGAATAGGTTAAGTGAAAGGAACAGTAAGAAAATATATGCATACAATACTCTTTTGTACAAAGGCACTACCAGAGACATGATAAAAGCTTTGATATTCATCTTGAATGAGGAAAACTGCACAGACTGCCAAAATACATAGATCAAAAGAAACTGACAATGAACAACGCACAGGCAGGCTACAGCCTTCAGCCCCAGTATTTATTTTAAAGATAAATAAGGTTAATATACCTATTCTTGCAAAGTAGAATATTTAACCTTCAGTTATTTACATATAAGGCAAGCATTCTCGGTCAGAAACACAGCAGTTCAAACCATAGACCTCATCTAACTTATACCCCTCAGTGCACGTTATCAAAACAGAGCAGAAGGAACAACAGAGTGAGGGTTAAGTACTTCACTTGACTTTTTTGCTGTAAAATCAGGTTCTTTTACCTAGAAGTGGTTTCCTGAACTCACTTGCACTGTCGGACCATTTATTTGGACCTAGAAAGTCCGTGGCTGGCTTAGCCCCGCTCCGCTTCGCCCTCGCTTCGCTCGGGCTCGCTCCGCTCCCCACCCTGCCCCCTTATCCCACCCGCCCCCACTACCTCCACATTTATAGCCACCTAACCGCACCCCCTATACCTGAGAACCAATCACAGTTACCTCCCTGTTATCTCCTCCGCCTTCCATAACTCCAACAATTAACCAATTGAACTCTTCTAAGATTTGGTTCCAACATCTTTAGGAAGTTTACCTCCCACTTGCCATGTCAAAAGCAAAGATTTATATTATCCCTTTTATCCTACCATTCATAATTATCCCTTATACCCTAACTAGCTATGAAGACCAACAATTCTTAGGTTTTTACTACCCCAAGGAACAAACCAGTACCCCCCTTAATCTGCTCTCTGCTGAACTCTCCCCTTTCTCCTACCCCTTAAAAATAATAACTACCAACACCCTGTATCTCACTGAAATATTTCCTAAATCACCAAAATCAAAACATGGACTAAAATTACTAACTAAACTCTTAAGACTCCTAGACCACCTGAAGAAAAATATAACTAAGGATGGTGACATACACCCGAATCCAGGCCCATCCCCTACCTCTGACTTTACAAGCTTAACCTTATCTCACAGGTCTACCAATTCCCTTCTCATTTGCCACCTAAACATAAGAAGCATAAACAATAAGTTACATAATCTACATGCTATGTTAGCTACCTACCTCCCTGACATTATGTGTTTATCAGAAACATGGCTCAAACCAGCTACTAAAGACACTGAGATCCTGCCACCTGGGTATAATATATTTAGGGTAGATCGCATAAAAAAGGGGTGGTGGTATAGCTGTCTTGTACAGAAGTACGCTTAATATCATAATGAATCCTATCCAACCACCTCAGGTCTCAAATGCAGAAACACTAGCTCTAAAATTATGTTTAAACAACCAAAAAAGAATAAATCTAATTGCAATCTATATTCCACCTGGGAACAACTTAGAAACAATGGAGAATATTCTCAACTGGATAGCTACTAATTACCCTCAAGAAACTATTGTTCTAGGTGATGTCAACATTGACTGGACCCAATGTTCCTCATACACAAATCCTATTCCTATAAACCTTCATGGATTCTCCCAAAATATAGCCTCTACTACTAGGTTAGGAAATGCAAACCAAAAAGAGAGTATTCTTGATTGGATACTAACAAATAGTCACACCCATAAGTATATAACTGGGACTTTCCCTAATGAACTTAGTGATCATCTAGTCACATTCATAATAAAAGATAAAATTACTAGTACAATCCTGCCCATACACAGGCTTGTCAGAAACAAAAAAAACTTTGATTCAACAAAATTTATAACTGAACTCAAATCCTGCAACTGGTCTAAGCTAAAATCCCTCCCCCTTGATGAGGGTGTGTCTCTCTTTTCTGACACATTCCTTAATATACTTGACTTTCATGCCCCTAAACGACAGGTCAGAACTAAGGTACGGATAGCACCCTGGTTAACAAGAGAGTCCAAATCCAAAATCAAACTTAGAGATAAGGCATGGGGCAAATAGCGGACTACTAAGGCACCTCTAGATCGTATCAAATTCCAACAACTGAGAAATGAGACGAAAAAGCCATCACCCTGGACAAAAAATGCTACTTTTGCCACCTGCAACATAAACACCAAAATAACCCCCAGAAGTTTTGGGCAGGTTTAAATAACCTCCTCCATTCAGGCAAATCTTCAACTCCTACCCCTGGGACACTTATTGGTAAAAACCCAGAAGAAATAGCAAATATTTTCAATTCTTTCTTTACTGAGACTATTCAGTCTTTAGCCAACCAACTACCTCCCTCCTCCTCTTCTCTTAAAAACACTGTAGTAAAATCACTTCCCTCTTTTAACTTTCAGCCCATCTCTACATCCTTTATCAGAGCCTTACTGAAGAAACTAAAATCAACTACCCTTTCTGCAGACCTACATCCGGCTGAATACCTGCAAATAGCTGCAGATGTCATAGCCTATCCTATTTCAATTCTGATTAATAGAACCATAACCGAGGCCACAATCCCCTCTATATGGAAAATATCTTATGTCATTCCACTCCATAAAGGTAGCGCATCCACAGAACTATTGAACTATAGACCAATAGCCATACTGTCACCACTAGCCAAAATTATGGAAAGATGTGTCCACAAACAACTTATTCACTATCTCACCCAGAACAATCTTATGACCAAATCCCAGCATGGTTTCAGACCTCACCACAGTATGACCACTGCTCTCCTCTCCTTTACTGATACAATTAACCAAAACCGGAATAATAAAAAAATATCCTCTGCCCTCTTTCTGGACTTGTCAAAAGCCTTTGACATGGTAAATCACCAGTTACTTCTCCATACATTGGAAACCCTTAACCTAGATAACTCAGCTCTCAATTGGTTCCATGCTTACCTCTCCGGTAGACAACAAGCAGTCCAGTGGCAAAATAAGCTCTCACACCTGTTACCAAATACCATAGGAGTTCCCCAAGGCTCTATACTAGGACCTCTTCTTTTCTCAGCCTTCATAAACGAACTACATTCAGTCATCCCCGAAGCCACCTGTATCCAATATGCAGATGACTCAACCCTAATTTGTTCTGATGTCTCTCTATCCAATCTACAAGTAGCCACCCAACTCTGCTTTATTACAGTCGAAAAATGGCTCGCAGAGCGTAAACTTATCCTAAACCCAAATAAAACCAAATTGCTTCTCTTTTTCCCCACTTCTGCCCCCCCTGCCACACATCTCACTATACAATCTAATAATGGTACCATCATCTCACCCGACTCCTATACAAAACTATTAGGAGTTGTCATTGACAACAAATTTAGATTTGACATGCATATCAATCAAACCATTAAGACTGTAAATAAGAAACTTGGATCCTTATACAGAATAAAGAACTTTCTAACCCCTATTGCCAAACTAGCCATTGCTCGTACTCACCTTCTGTCTACTCTCCTGTATGCCTCTCCTGTGCTTTCTTACCTTAACAAATGTGATTTGAACAAACTCTCTGCTTCTTATAATCACATTGCCAGATTTGTAACTGGATTGCCCTATAGAAAGCATCACTGCCTTAATCTGAAAAAACTTGACTGGTTAGAACTACCCAATCTTCTCAAGATGAACCAACTCACAGAAGTATTTATAGGTTCATAGGTTCATACTAGGCTATCTGCCCTAGGGCATTTATAAGCCCAGCCAGAGTGTGTGTGGCTTTCACCACCCCTTAGGATGAGAATACTATATCCATTAGTTTGCTGTGCCTCTGTCCAGCAGTGACACAGAGATGATTCCCTGGGTAAACCTACGATCTCCCATCCACTCGTCAAGATTTCTCTTGAACAGAGTCAGTGAGGGGCTCTGCCTCACATGGACTGGGATTCTGTTCCATAGTGTAGGGAGTCTCTGGGTGATGAATCTGTCCCTCCAGCACGTCCTATTTATATCCGTGTTGAGGTTTAAGTCTCTTGCTCTCGTGGCTCTGGTGGATTTGGATTTTTGAGGTGGAGCATGTCCATTAATTCGGGTTGGACATGGCCTTGTATGCCAGGCACAGATCACCTCTGAGCAGACGGTATGCGACTGAATAGAGCTGGAATTTCTTCAGTCGGGCATCATATGACATATGTTTGAGCCCCTTTATCCTTTTGGTGAGGAACTTTTGGGGTCTTTCCAACTGCTGCAGGTGTCGGGTAAGGTACATTCGAATGGGGCGTTGTACTCAATCATTGGTCTGATAAGTGAAGAGTACAGGGGTACAATGACCTCTCCTGATCTGGATGTGAATCCCTTCATGATCAGGTGGGCAATGTAGAAGGTCTTCCTAACCACTTTGGCAATATGAGTGTCAAAAGAGAGGTTACTGTCAACTTGGGTCCCCAGGTCCCTGATAACTTCTTCCGTGTTTAATGGATTACCACCTATGTGGTAATTAGGGTTACCTTGTTTTTCCCAAAGGGTATGACTATACATTTTTTGGCATTTAGCTTAAGGCCATGGCTCTGGCACCAGTTATCCATTTCTATGAGACCTCTCTGGAGGATGTCTGTGTCTGATGGAGTGTCAATTATGGTGCCCAGTTTGCAGTCATCTGCAAATTTTGTCAGCCACAATCCCCCTATGTTTGCCTGCACTTCAGAAAAATAAATGCCGAACAAGAGGGGGCCCAGGACTGAGCCCTGTGGGACACCGCTCGTGACCGCTTAGAGTCTGACATGGCACCAGCAACTCTAACCCTATGTGCTCTGTCCTTGAGCCAGTTTGCAACCCATCTTGTGACATATGGGTTTACATCTAAGCTGGTGAGCTTTTCTATGATGCCCGAGTGGGGTATTGTGTCGAACGCTTTTGCTAGGTCAAGGTAGGCTGTGTGAACTGCCTTACCCTCATCAATGGCCTTAGTGACTGTTTCAAAAAAGTCGACCAAGTTCAAGAGGCAGGATCTGCCCTTGACAAAGCCAAATTGGGTAGGATCCAGTGTCTGTAGGTCCACAATGTCTTTATTTATGAGTTCCATTATGATCCTCTCCATAGCTTTGCAGACAAGGCTTGTCAAGCTTATGGGGCGGTAATTTCCAGGGTCCATAGAAGCACCGCCTTTGTGGAGTGGGACCACAGTTGCCGTACGCCATTCTTTGGGTACGTATCCTGTAGTAAGGCTAAGATTAAACAGCAGCCTTATGTGTGGGTTTAGTTCCTCATTGAGTTCGTGTAGCACACAGCCGGGGACACCGTCCGGTCCCACTGATGGTGTGTTTTTTGCTTTTGAGAGAGCAGCTCTCACCTGGGCATCTGAGATGTTTGGGAGGCTAGACTCTGGTGGGATAGATATTTCTCCTTTTGGGGGGGAGGGAGGGGAGAAATTTGCACTGAACCTGTCTGCCAATATGTTGGCAATGTCTGTGGGATCAGTGATTTTTTTATCATTTTGGACTAATTCTGAGCATATCTGGGAGTTTCCACCCAGGTTTCTAACATAGCTAAAGAAGGCCTTATGATTGTCTTTTGTGTCATTAGCGATTTTTCTCTCAAAGTTGGCCTTGGATGATTTTATGAGTGATCGTAGTTTTTTGCTAGTATTGATCAGAGATGCCTTCCCTTTTAGGGATTTTGCTCTGTCATGTAGTAGCTTTCTCCTCTTGTTGTAGAGTTTGTTTATGGCTGGGGTCCACCAGACCGGGCGCCTGCCTTTGGTGGAAAGGGTCTTGATTTTATTAGGGATTGCTTGATCCATACATTCCTGGAGGTGCTCGTAGAAGGCATTTGTAAGGGTTTCAGCAGCGTGGGTTGTGGTTTCCACTGGCTCGGAGGCCTTGAAGGATGCCACTCCAGTTTTAAGAAGTGTGAAGTTTGCTTTTGAGAAGTTCTTCACTGTGGTCTTTTTTGCTGGGGGTGGGGGCGGGATGTGGATCTCCAATGAGATTAATTTATGGTCTGATTTCACCAATGAGGGATATACTTCCGGTGTGGAGCATTTTGTCCCCATGTTTGTGGGAATGGTGACTAGTTGTTCCATAGCATTTGAGTTTATGAACTCCAGGAACCTTTGGGCTAGGGTGTTGGGGCTTGAGTAATGTTCCCAGTCTATGTTTGGGTAGTTGAAGTCACCCAATATGATGGTGTTTGGAGAGACATTCATACTCTCCAGTGTCTTCAGGAAGGCTGTGTGGGTTTCCTGAGTTTGAGTAGGTGGTCTGTAGCATGCTACAAACTGTAGGGCAGTTTTACCTATGGTTAATTGCACCTGGATGGTCTCCGATGCTTCGTACGTTGCCACTAACCTGGAGGTGTGGGTATCCTTTATGAATATGGATACTCCCCCTCCTTTTGTGGTTCGGTCCAGATTTTGGGGCGGAACGCATGATATGAGGTATAACCTGATAGTGCTGGGGTGCTCTCAGGAGCCTTGAACCAGGTTTCAGTCACAGCACAGACATCAATGTTCTCCATACTGAGGAGGGCTTGAGGGTGCATCTTGAGGTTTAGACTTCTGGCATTGAGCAGTATTACCCTTAGTTTTTCTCCATTTTTGTTTTCTAGGGCGGTAGGTTTATCATTTGAGCCTTGCCTAAAAAGGCACTATGGGGGTGGCAAGAGCCTTTGCCAATATCCGGAAGCCCAGGGTGACAGGTGCAAGCCGTCCCTTGAGCAGCGTGGCTTGTCAAGCATGTCATCCCAGGCAGACAGACATTGGATCCCCTTAGAATGACACCAGTAATTAAGCCAATTATTAAAGCTGATCATTTTGTCTCTGTATTGTGGCATCATTCTTGGTGAGGGTAGGATACTGCTCAGGGTCAGGGTCATACCGGCCTGGGCTACATAATCTGAGAGCTCCTCTATGTCTCTTTTCATGTAGTCCAGGGAGGTACGTCTCAGGTCGTTCACACCGGCATGGACAATGACTGAGTCATACTTGTACTTGCTGTGGAGTGACCTGAGTGCTTGTGTTATGTGGCAGATTCTAGCGCCTGACAGGCAGCTTACTGTGATCTTTTCCTTGTTCAGTCTGGTGAGTGGGATGTCAGTGTGTCTGACTATGGAGTTACCTATAACAAGTGTGTCTGGCATTGTGTTTGGCCTTAAGGGCTGTGACTGTTTAGCACAATGACTTTGAGAACTATGTGTTGCATGTCTTATGTCTTGAAGTGGCAGTTGCTTGGGTGTCTGCTTTGGAGGCCTCTGTAGTTTTGGTAGATTTTTGATCAGTGCCTCCGAGTATGTCTTTGTGTGTTTATGTGTTTGTTTTGCAGTTGTGATAGTTCCATGTGAAACTGGGTTTGTGGTGTGCGTGGTTTCCTTCTCCTCCTGTCTGGTCTTGCCAGTCCTGAGTTGAGAGAGCTCAGCCTCCAGTTTGGCTATATAGTTGCATCTCTCACATGTATTTGTGTTTTGTGGAAGAAGGAGTGGGTTGTCTGTGTACATGAGGCAATTGTAACATTGCCTCAAGATGCCCAGATTCACCAGCTGAACAGGAGAGGACGCTAGCAACTGACCCTTCAACATGCTAGAAAAAGTGAAAAAGTTTGCTGTGTAACTGAGTCAGAAGGGACCTATAGGGAATGGGTACTCAAGGGGATTCTAGGCTAATGTAGTAGTTTGTTTAGTATATAAGTACTTTACCTATATAAAAAATGCTTTAGGAGCAAGTGCTGAGCTTTTGAGATGGAGAATAGACTGTTTAGATTGCAAGTAGAGAAATTCTAAGGGAAAAATTGAAGAGCAGACTTTACGGAGCCAGAAATAGTTTAACCTTGTTTAACCGGCGCTGCCCGAAGGTGCTCTATGGGCAACTCCGTGCTAAATCACGCAAAAGCGTGCTAAAGCGGGCTTTATAGCAGGGGGTTGAAAAGAGCTAGGAATTGACCCAAAATGGCCAATAGACTACAAGTTTCTGGCTGGAACCACTGCTCTAGGGACAAATAGGCTGCTCAGTGCTCCCCACTCCCACTGGTGAACAAAGAAGCTTCACTTTATCCAAATAAGGATATGGAATAGCACAGGAACCAAGCCAAAGCCCAGAGATCAGCAAACTCTGAAGACTGGACTATTCTAGTTCAGTAAGGTGGGAAAACAAGATTTTTTTTTTTTTAGAAAACAGACAGTAAATGCTTTTAAACGGCTAGCGCACTTGAGTGTGTTAGCCTACAGGTAAAATTAAGCAACAAATAACTTTTTTAAAAGTGCAAAACAGTTAATCAACACAAAAACAGTTTAAATAGAATGCAGAACTGTATAAACAGGCGAAAATGCAGTCGCTAAGCAGTAAATAATCAAAAAGCCAGAAAAAATACTTAAATCAGGAAAAAGTCACTCTTTTGCTCTCTGCTGCTTGTAGAACTCTGCAGGACACCACGAGGAGCTGTGCTGAGTTGAATACAAGCGAAAAAGCGCAAAGCGGGCTTTATTACAGGGGGCTGAAAAGAGCTAGGAATTGACCCAAAATGGCCAATAGACTACAAGTTTCTGGCTGGAACCACTCCTCTAGGGACAAATAGGCTGCTCAGTGCTCCCCACTCCCACTGGTGAACAAAGACGCTTCCTTTTATCCAAATAAGGATATGGAATAGCACAGGAACCAAGACAAAGCCCAGAGATCAGCAAACTCTGAAGACTGGACTATTCTAGTTCAGTAAGGCGGAAAAACAAGAATTTTTTTTTTTTTGCAGAAAACAGAGGAAAAACAGACAGTAAATGCTATAAATGCTTTAAAGTGGCTAGCACACTTGAGTGTGTTAGCCTACAGGTAAAATTAAGCAACAAATAACTTTTTAAGAGTGCAAAACAGTTAATCAACATAAAAACAGTTTAAATAGAATGCAGAGCTGTATAAACAGGCTAAGATGCAGTCGCAAAGCAGTAAATATTCAAAAAGCCAGAAAAAAATACTTAAATCAGTTATAGCAAATACAGTTATAACAAATGCTCTGAAATATACTGTATATTTTCAATATGTTTGAGAAGGACAGTCAGAACACAAGAAGGTTCAGGCGAAAAAGAAAAAAAAAGTTTTGTTTTACTTTTTGAAAAAGGAAAAAGGAGGAACAGAAGGCCTTATCAAATGTTCTCTCTGTATTAAGAAGAATGAGCTAATGACACTAGACTGGGAGGTGTGTCACAGTAGGGGCGGGCAACTGCAAAGCCACCAAGTATAGCCTAAGACAGCAAGCACTACAGAGTCAAATGACAGTTTTTAAACAGATAAGGATTTGTGAAGATTCTGAATAGACAAAGTGCTTTATATATATTAAATTATAAAAACAGTAATCTGTAAAAATAATCAAAAGATACTTATATTTTGTAGCTCAGTTGCGGTCAAACAACTTCTCCAGCCTGCACTGTGTGCAAAGACAGAGACCCTACCAAAGTTAGGGCTTAAAGACCAGAACAACAACTTTTTTTACAAGAACACAAAAGAACCAGCCCCCACTAGCCAAGAGATAATTACACAGAGTAAATGTTTCAGTTTATACAATAGCCTAAGACAGCAAGCACTACAGAGTCAAATGAAAGTTTTTAAACAGATAAGGATTTGTGAAGATTCTGAATAGACAAAATGCTTTATATATATTAAATTATAAAAACAGTAATCTGTAAAAATAATCAAAAGATACTTATATTTTGTAGCTCAGTTGCGGTCAAACAACTTCTCCAGCCTGCACTGTGTGCAAAAAATCATTAAACAACCTGACAAACCCCCTGCACTGAGTAATATAATTTTATAATTCCTTACTCCAATCTAAATTGCCTTCGCTTCTCTAACAGACTCCTTGTCCACACCACCAAATCCAACAATATGAGTGGTGAAGCTCTCTTCGCCAACACCACTGGAAAGCTATGAAACTCCCTCCCCAACAACCTTAGGCTAATTTCCTCCCTTGGACAATTTAAAAAGAGTCTAAAACAACATTTTAAGGCGCACTGGCTCTGCCCATGTGTATATCCAGATTAGATGCCCTTTGTTAAACAAAGGCCTCACTTCTTTCCATAACTAATCCAAATCCATTAGGACAACCTAGAGAGGGGACTTGTAATCCATTTGCTTACTAACTGTTCACCACCCTAACCATATTTTATAACTGTCTCAATTACCTACTGCACTACTTTAATGAACTGTATTACGAACTGTAGTTAAACTGTTAGTAACTAATTTTTATGTAACTTGTATTTTGCTTTTTTCCTTTTCTTTTATTTTATTTCATTGTATTGTAACTATATTGTCTTGTACCTATGTGGAGCTTATCTCCCCGGGCCTCCGCTGAAAATGGACATGTATCCAGTCGGACTATCCCGGTCAACAAATGTAAAATAAATAAATAAATAAATATTTTTTCAGTTTTCAGACCTTGCATTGCTTGCCTGCAGCTCTTTTCTGATGCTACTCAGTGCATTCTGTCATACTTCACTGCCTTTCCTTATGTCTGCATCAAAAATTACTTCTATGTGATACTCTCTCTTTCTTAGTAACTAGTTTGGCAATACTTTGACATTTTTTCAGAAGACTTCTGTATGCTGTGCTCCTCTATGAATGCTCTTTATGAGTGCACTATGCTTGTTTTGAGCTATCCTAACATGGATTTCTCTTTTGGGAGTATGTTTTACAAGTATCTCACAACTTATCTATTTTGAATCCACTGTACTGTGTTGGGTGGATGCACCTCCCATGCTTTGTTGATGCTTTACATGAAAATCAGTTGAGTAAAGTTCACGGTAATGTCACATCAATTAATTTTTATCCTATTCAGAAACATGCAACTTTGATTGTGTATTTCTTCACATGTATTGATAAGTTTGATTATCATGCCATTCTTCTCCGCTGCTCCAAAGCAGCTGATTTACATTGAGTGCTCATGGCTATATAATTGTTAATAGCTGCTTAAATACATACATACACACACACATTCTCTCTCTCTTTCTCTCTCTCTCTCTCTCTCTCTATATATATATATATATATATATCAACATAGTTCTACACATACATCAGCATGCATACATAGTGGTGTGCACCGCAGAACAGACATGTACATGTCTTCCTATTTGCCTTGGTGTGTGCATATCTCACACTCTGTATCATGTGTGTGTGTGTGTGTGTGTGTGTGTATACATATATATATATATATATATATATATATATATATATATATATATATATATATAGGTCTATGTTCTTTAATCGAAAGTACGGTTCATTGAACCACACTTCCACGAACTGACTTCTGCGAAACTGAATTTTGTCGAAAATGCACTTTCATGGACAAATAAAGATAACTAAACATAAAAACAAAAAACAACACAGGAAACACTAATATGCAGGGGGGCAAGCCCTCCTGCACCCCCCACCCCCCACTTTAATATTCTCACTCCAAGATCGCACTACAGTGGAGAAAAGGGATTATTCCCTTATCCCCACTGTGCTATGATCTCAACAAGAGTTTCCTTAGTTATACATCAACAGTATACATTGATGTACAACTAAAGGTATATGCTAACCGCATGTTTTTTCTTTTTGTTTGTTTTCTTTAGTGAAAGTGCATTTTTGACAAAATGTGCTTTTGCTAAAGTGATTTTGACAAAGTAAGGTTCGATGAACAGTACTGTCGACAAAACAACAGAGACCCATATATATAGATATATATATATATATATATATATATATATATATATATATATATATAGATAGATAGAGATAGATATAGATATAGAGAGAGATAGAGAGATATAGAGAGATAGAGATAGAGATAGAGAGGGAGATATAGAGATAGATAGATATACAGGGCTTTTTTGAGATGGTACGTGCCGGTATGGTATACCGGGACCTCTGTTGCTATGCTAGCAGGGGAAGGGAAATTAATTTTCTTATTTAACAAAAAAAAAAAAAACAAAGCTTACTTTTATAAGGGCTAGAACGCCCTTTGTGTCTGGTCGCACAGACGCAGAAGATTCTGCATTTGTGCGATTGATTGTTTACGTTTTCTCTTCCGCACTCGCGGAATTTGAATTCAGGCTGAAGGCATTTGGACTGCAGAGTGCGGCTATGAACGAACAAACAAGTGAGTGGTAGGTAGGTGAGCATGTGTGGGTGTTAAGACGAGTGTGTGTAAGAGGTTCAAGTAGTGACGACAACTGAGTGAAAACAGAAGTAATTTTTTTATTGCGCAGGAAACCTAAATTCAGAAATTCGGTTTGTTAGTTTCTCTTTGTCTATTTGGCAAAGGTAACTCAACATGATACATTATTTTAATGCTTTTGAAACTCTGTTTCTAGCAATGTTAAGTGGTATTTGATCCTTCTGGTACTGTAATACCTCAATAACTTGCAAAGGCAAGAAATGAATAGGTTCATAGGTAGTTACTAGGCTATCTGCCCGAAGGCATTTATAAGCCTAGCCAGAATGTGTTGGCTTTCGCCGCCCCCTTAGGTTAGTTCCCTGTGCCTCTGTCCAGCAGAGCCACTGAAGTGATCCCTGGGGTAAACTTTGTTTCCTGTCCACTTGTCAAGGTTTCTCTTGAAGAGTGTTAGCGAGGAGCTCTGCCTAATGTAGATTGGAATCTTGTTCCAAAACATGGGACGTCTCTGGGACAGGAATCTACCCCTCCAGCACGTGCTATTTATTGTTTTGGTGAGGTTTAGATCCCTAGAGTGTGTGGCTTGAGGGGATATGGTTTTCTTTAGGTGGAGCATGTCCATCACTTCTGGGTTGGACATGGCCTTATATGTCCGGCAGAGATCACCTCTGAGTAGGCGGTATGCAACCGAGTACAGCTGGAGGTTCTTCATTCGAGCTGCATAGGGCATCTGTTTGAGGCCAGTGATAATCTTGGAGTGGTACTTCTGTGGTCTTTCCATCTGTTGCAGGTGTCTTGTAAGGTACATCCCAAATGAGACGTTGTACTCTATGATGGGTCTGATGAGCGATGAGTAGAGGGGCACAATAACCTCTGATCTGGATGTGAACCCTTTTGTGATTAGGTGGGCCACATAGAAGGATTTTCTAACCACTTTGACAATGTGGTTATCAAAGGAGAGATTATTATCTACTTGGGTCCCCAGATCCCTTATTATGTCTTCTCTATTTAGGGGACTACCACCTATGTGGTAGTTTCTGGGTACTTTGTTTTTTCCAAAGGGGATGACTATGCACTTTTTGGCATTTAGCTTGAGGCCATGATTTTGACACCAGGTATCCGTCTCAGTGAGACCCTTTTGGAGGATGTCTGTGTCAGCCGGAGAGTCAATTATATCCCCTAGTTTGCAGTTGTCTGCGAACTTGGTCAGCCATAGTCCTCCTGTGCTTGCCTGTACCTCTGAGAAGTATATGCCGTACAGGAGGGGTCCTACGACTGAGCCCTGGGGAATGCCACTTGTAACCGGGTTAGAGTTGGACCTAGCTCCCACAACTCTCACCATGTGGGTTCTGTCCATGAGCCAGTTGGCAGCCCATCTTGTGACGTAGGGGTTTATGTTCAGACTGGTGAGCTTGTCTATAATACCAGAATGGGGAATGGTGTCGAAGGCCATTGAGAGGTCTAGGTAGGCTGTGTGTACCACCTTTCCCTCATCTATAGGCTTGGTAACTGTCTCAAAGAAGTCCACCAGGTTCAGGAGGCATGATCTGCCCTTAACAAAGCCGAACTTTGTAGGGTCCAGTTTTTGGAGGTTCCCAATGTTTCTGTTGATGAGTTCCATGATGATGCGCTCCATAACCTTGGAGACCAAGCTAGTCAGGCTTATAGGGAGATAGTTCCCGGGGTCTGTTGTGGCTCTACCTTTGTGGAGCAGAATAACCGTTGCTGTTCACCACTCTGTGGGTATGTAGCCTGTGAAGAGGCTGAGTTTGAACAGTGTATTTAGGTGAGGGGTTAGTTCGTCTTTGAGCTCGTGTAGGACGCAGCTTGGGACACTGTCCAGTCCCAGTGATGCTGTGTTTTTGGCATTGGAGAGGGCTGTTTTAACCTGAGTGTCTGTGATTTCAAGGGCTCTACATTCTTCTGGTATGGTTATGGGCCCTTTTGGGGGTGAGAGGGGGGGTGAAGTTTGCACTGAACCTGTTTGCCAGGATGTTGGCAATCTCTGTCGGTTCAGTGTATTTTGTGCCATTCTGCACTAACTCCGAGCAGATCTGAGCATTCCCACTTAGATTCTTGACATAGCTAAAGAATGCCTTGTGGTTTTCTTTGGAGTCCTTGGCAATTTTTCTTTTGAAGCTCGCCTTGGATGATTTTATGAGGGGATCGTAGTTTCTTGCTAATACTGATACATTTCGTTGCAAAGCAACAGCCTTTCCCTCCCTAAACATTTAAAAGAAAGCTTATTATATAGAAGATGGAACTGTGATGAACAGAAAATTTAACAGTATAGGCTCAGCTTTTTAAATGTTTTTATTTTTTATTTTATTTACTTACATGTGCATTTATTTTTGCATGATAGTGTTGCAGCGTTCAGCTTTTTGAAATAAAAAAAAATTGCAGTTTAGGCAAATAGCGATCAGTTTCCCAACAGACCAATGTTCTTGTCATGTTAATGTCAAACCAAGCTGCTGTCTGCCTCCAAGTAATTGTCAACTGTAAAATCAGAACTGCTCTTTTTGAATTTACTAAAAAGGTTTTTGAGTGACTACACAGAGAAGTTTAAATAGTTACATAAAAGTATTTTCCATGAAATACTAAGCCTATTTATGATGCAGCTGGTGTTGC
>NC_056732.1:1764766439-1764776439 GCF_019279795.1 Protopterus annectens
GATTTTATGAGAGCTCTTAGTTTTTTACTTATAATGATCAAAGGTGTCTTACCTTTCAAGGATTTTGCTCTATCTTGTAGTAGCTTCCTCCTTTTGTTGTAGAGCTTGTTTATGGCTGGGGTCCACCAGATTGGACGCTTGCCTTTGGTACAGAGAGTCTTAGTTTTGTTTGGGATTGCCTGATCCATGCAGTCCTGTAGGTGCTGGTAGAAGGCATTTGTAAGTGATTCAGCGGTTTGAGTAATGTTTACCACTGGCTCAGGGGCCTTAAAGGAGACCACTCTAGTTTTTAGAAGTGTGAAGTCGGCTTTTGAGAAGTTTTTCACTGTGATCTTTTTTATTTCAGGTGGGGGCGGGATGAGGACCTCCAGCGAGATTAGTTTATGATCTGATCTCACCAGTGAGGGGTATACTTCCGGTGTTGAACATTTTGATCCCATGTTCATGATGATGAGATCAAGTATGTTTTCTCCTCTAGTGGGGATGGTGACTAGTTGTTCCATGGCATTTGAGTTTATGAACTCCAGGAATCTTTGAGTCAGAGTGTTTGGGCTTGAGTAGTGTTTCCAGTCTATATTAGGGTAGTTGAAGTCACCTAGTATGATGGTGTTTGGAGATACATTTATCCCCTCCAATGTTTTCAGGAAGGCCATGTGAGGTTCCTGAGTTTGAGAGGGTGGCCTGTAACATGCTACAAATTGCAGAGCAGTCTTACCTATGGTTAATTGCACCTGGATGGTCTCCGATGCATCGTGCGTTGCCACCAACCTTGAGGTGTGGGTGTCCTTTATGAATATGGACACCCCCCCTCCTTTCTTGGTGTTGTCCGGATTTTGGGGCCGGAACGCATGATATGAGGTGAAACCTGATAGTGCTGGGGTGCTCTCAGGAGCCTTGAACCAGGTCTCTGTCACAGCACAGACATTGATGTTCTCCATATTGAGAAGGGCCTCGAGTGCGTGCATCTTGAGATTGAGACTTCTGGCATTGAGCAGCATTACCCTTAGTTTTTTTCCTTTTTTGTGTTCTATGGTGGTAGGTTTAGAATTTGAGCCTTGCCTAAAAAAGGCACTATGGGGGTGGCAAGAGCCTTTGCCAATATCCGGAAGCCCAGGGGTGACAGGTGCAAGCCGTCCCTTGCGAAGCAGCGTGGCTTGTCCAGCATGTCATCCCAGGCAGACAGACATTGGATCCCCTTTGAATGACACCAGAATCTAAGCCAATTATTAAAGCTGATCATCTTATCACTGTATTGTGGCATCATTCTAGGTGAAGGTAGGATACTGCTCAAGGTCAGGGTCATACCCGCCTGGGCTACATAATCAGAGAGCTCCTCGATGTCCCTTTTCATGTAGTCCAGGGAGGTACGTCTCAGGTCGTTGACACCAGCGTGGACAATGACTGAGTCGTACTTGTACCTGCTGTTGAGAGACCTGAGTGCTTGCGTTATGTGGCGGATTCTAACGCCCGACAGGCAGCTTACTGTGACCTTCTCCTTACTCAGTCTGGTGAGCGGGACGTCAGTGTGTCTGTCTATGGAGTCACCAATGACGAGTGTGTCTGGCATTGTGTTTGGCCTTAAGGGCTGTGACTGTTTGACACTCTGATTATATAAAATCTCTTAATGAGGACAAACAACTTTGCATAAGTGGCCTCAAACAACTCTGGCAGAAAACCAAAATAACTGGACCAAAATTTAGTGCTTTTGTTCCTGCTTAATCAAACTGGAACTTCATTTATATATTCATTTACATATTCACTTTTTCATTGATTAACTAATGCGACAAAACAGTATTTTTTCATATAGGTTTAACCTCTTTTCACGTGCCCCTGTTTTTCACATGTTCATAACTTTGTTTTTATACCATTTTCGCCCAGAGGCCATTCAAGAGTCCTGTGTCCTTTATTTGTGGATCATACACTTTGAATCCAAACCAAATATCTCTTCTGTTTATATTACAGTGTTGGCTTCTGCAGTTCCACAGGTGTTTTGAGAATGGCAGCCCAGTTACAATAATTTGTTTATTGTCTTAACCAAGGATTTTTTTTTCCATTTTGAGGTATGAGATGAATGCTAGAAGTACTACTACAGTTCACTGAGGCACCTGACTGGTTACGTTAATGCTTTGCGGATACACCTGCCACAGTCACTGTGTGGTTTCTGTCCTTCAGCCAGTTGCTATCCATGTATTAATACTGAGATCATTTTAGAACACCTTTAGCTTGTTAATTATCTTACCATGTGAAAATGGACAGAATGGTTTGGCCCAGTCAAGAACTGTTGTATGTAGAATGTAACTGCTGTCCATGCCTTGTGTTACTTTCTCAAAAAAAAGTCCACCAGATTCATCACTCGGCATTTACTGATTCTCAAGTGATATAAGATTTCTAATATCATAGCTTACTTGCTCAGTTATGACACATTGTCTTACAATATTTCTAATTTCATAGTTGAATTGATCAGTTTAGAATCTTTGCATGGCCTTGTAGATGAGATTTTATAAGCTAGTGGGTCACCATTTTGCAGTGCCACTTCTGTGAGATGGCATGTCAAATGCTACTCACCATAGCATGGTGTCAAATTGAATAGCTTTAGGAGTGGATCTGTCAGTGTAAGTTTACTGAAAAAGGTAGGTATTTTATCAGTAATATTGCAATTAAAACAGTACATCCAGGGCCGGTGCTAGCATTTTGGGGGCCCCCAGCAACTTTCAAGTTAGGGACCCTACGCAGTATGATGTAAGGTGTAACCATGTTACTGTCACACCCCCTTCCCTGTCAAGGTCCTCCCAGCACCCCTTTAATGATAACTGTATAAACTGTTAGTACACAACAGACCATTACAAAGACTTGTGCCAACAGTATTGCATCAAGTAAACACACTGACTGGCATTTGTTACATTACAAGCCTCAATACCACAGTAAGGTAGCCACTCTAGATATATATATATATATATATATATATATATATATATATATATATATATATATATATACATACACATCCTGGCTGGCATTTTATAGCAAGGAAACATGCCAAGTCTCTGTATCACAACAAGGTAGCCAGTCCCAAAGAGGTAAACACAGTGACTAGCATTTAGTAGCAATGTTGTTGCATTACGACAAACCTCTGTATCACATCAAGGTGGCCAGTCCTGCAGCGGTACACAAATACACCCACACACAGGACAGAGAAACCCACACAAGACAAAGACAGTACTGCAACAAGAGTGAACATGGACAGCCACTCAAGGACAGAGGCATCCACACCAGAGTGCTACAGCAAAACTGAACAGAGACACCCACAAAAGATGAATACAGTACTACATCAAGACTGAAAAGAGACACCCACAAAAGATGAATACAGTACTACATCAAGACTGAAAAGAGACACCCACAAAAGACAAAGACAGCACTACAGCAAGACTGAATACATAACATACATTAGTCAGACTGATTCCACCACTCAAGACAACTGTAGACATGCAGAATGGTCAAACTGCAGAGACACACAAAACAGCCATAATTAATAGAGACTGTTTTGATAAAAAGTGCTGTTTTCCTGATGGACAGACCAAAAATGTGAGACGGAATCTATACTTTCTACAGTGTTGTCACCCCCATACAGGGTTGCCAGATTTCCGATTGGACAGGGAGGGACAAAGTGAAGACCAAAAAAAAGGTCTTTCATACATAAATGAATGACAAGGACTGCATGTAGTCGCTGTTTTTAATGAGATGTATTACTCAAACCAAATATGCAAATAAGTACATACAATACAGTTATTATGCATTACAACATTACAAACAGTCACATATTAATTAGATACCTTCTAAACATTTTAGTTAAATTCTAATTATAAACATGTACAATCAAACCACATACATGGAATTAACTACATATACATAATAGTCACACAGTAACAATAATAATAACAATAGTACACTTTGAACATTTGCAGGAATCACAGTTATTATGCATTGCAAACAGTCACATATTCATTAGATACCTTGTAAACATTGTAGTTACATTCTAATTATAAACATGTATAATCAAACCACATACATGGAATTAACTACATATACATAATAGTCACACAGTAACAATAATAATAACAATAGTACACTTTGAACATTTGCAGGAATCACAGTTATTATGCATTGCAAACAGTCACATATTCATTAGATACCTTGTAAACATTGTAGTTGCATTCTAATTATAAACATGTATAATCAAACCATATATATGCAAATAACTACATATACAGAATACTCACACAATAATAATGACAGCAATAACAGCAATACAGTAGTCCACCTTTGAATGAATATTTTGATTTAAATCCACAAAGTTATATAATAACAGCTTTATTACAAGTACTTTTCACAGCTTTTAGCTTGTTTCAAAATATATTCACCATCTTTAGTCGATAAAAATTTTCTAAAGTCTTTACAAGTGTAATTAAAATTTTGTTTGACCATTAATTCAGCTTCCACAGTCTTTAACAACAATCTGTTTCTCTCCTTTCTCCAGGCTGCACTCATTAGACTAAATATTCTCTCACAAATTACATTGGAATGTGGAATTGAGAGTATGTGGGCCACGATTTTGTACAAATTACTGCAAGCAGGATGATCTTTAAAAAATATTATCCATTTCTCATCTATTGTTTTTTCTCATTTGCTTCAGTCATACTCAGTACAAACTTGTTTAATAAACAGACATCTTCATATAGAAGGTCAGTATTGCAAGTAATATTAAATAATTTTGTTAATTCTTCAATTGACGGGAATTCGATTTTTACATTTGGTTTTAAGGATAAGACATTAATGCATTGAAATTTGTTACTTTCAAAGTCAAACCATTTCTGTAGGTATTTTATCGCTGTGTCAAAAAATGTCTGTGCGTCATTTTTGAAACAGGTTTTTTTGATGTCATCACTGCATTTTAGTAACATTGTTCTAGCAATGCTTCCATAAAAGGCATCATTTTTTTTTTGACTGAGTGACTGCAATACGCCGTTCATTATTTCAAAACATCAATTATTAAAACATCATTGCTTTGAAGTTTTGTTAACGCATTCTGAATAATACTGCATGCATTTGCAACAAACCCCAGGTATGCTAATGCTAATTCATCACTGAAAAACAATTCAAGAATTTCAGATTTGGATTTTTGACTCAGAAAGTACAATCGTATTGGCTCAAAATTTTTTATTAACCGCTCAATTGCGGGCATCAAAGTGAGCCATCGAGTCGGCACATGGCATAACATTTCAGACCACTCTACTTCTAGCCATTCGATTAATTCTTTCAGTTGTACGACTCTTTTTGCTGACGAACTAAATTCATTATAAATTTTTATAACGATCGATTCTATATCAAAAGTTAAAGTTTGTGCAACTTTTTTTAGCAGTATTATGTAGTATGTGACAATTACACCCAATTCCAATTATATTTGAATTAAGGTCTTTTAATTCTGTAAAGACGCTTTGTTTTTTACCAAAATTGACGTTAGCATTGTCGGCGCAGAAAGCTGTTACATTTTGTATTTTTAAATTATTATCTTTTAAAGCCGTTGTTATAGAATCTGCTATACTAACTGATGTCTCGCTTTCCAGTGAGTAGAAGGTTAATAATTTTGTTTGAATGCCCTGTTCTTTGTGAAAATACCGAACAATTAATGGGAAGGTTTTTATATTGCCTTTATTTGACGCGTCGGTACTCACAGAAAATGGCTGGTCATCTTGCAATTCTTTCAAAATAATTCTTTTTGATTCAGGTGCAAGCACACATGTAATAATTTTTGTTACTTTAGTTCTACCACAACAATATTTTTTTGATATTGTTGAATCTGGGAACAAACAAGAAAAGAGCAATCCTGCACAGTCACTGGAAATGTAACTGTGTGTATGCTTCACAGTGTGAAAACAAAAAGCTGTTTCTGCAGCAATAATATCATCTTCTTCCTTTGAATTTTTTGTCTTGAAAAATGTTGTTATTTTGGTGGATGTCGAAGCTGATGAAATATTGTTGGTGTGCGCAGTAGACTTCATATGTCGTTTGATGTCATTTTCACTACCATGTCCAATTGAAAATGACGTATTATTGCACATCGAGCATATAGCATATCCTTCTCGTCCTTCTCGTAACCAGGAATATTTTTTCATCCAATCAGTGTTGAATTTCACAAGCCTTTTTATTTTCTTTGAAGGAGTATTATCAACATCTTCGGAAGTACTCATCTATAGAATGATGAAAAGTTTTTACATGTTAAGATATTTTTAATAGAATGTAGAAATCAACTATGAACAAGCAAGAAATACCAGGCTGGGTGTTGTAAACTCAACAAAAAAGTTGTAAAATAACACCACTAAGAACAGAGACAGAGTCCGACTCCAAGTTGATTTCACTTTTTAGTGGAGTTAAACTGCAACAGTCGCTATTCGATGTTTCTTAATGTAAAACTGGTTTTGAGAGCTCAAGTGTAGTACCAGATGCTTTACAACAAAAGACAGAACTCCTGCAGTAAGATGATCCTTAGAAATAAGTTCATAGACTTATGCATAGAAAACCTTTGCAAAACCCAAAAGCTTTTGCAGTATCAGAGGAGGTTAGGATGTACCGACGGTACCTCACCAGATTTGTATAACTGGAGCTGTAAACACCCTAGAGGTTTCCAACAAAGAGAATTCTACATTTAAAATCTCTAAGCTACCAGAAAAGACTAAAAGCACTGTCTCCCTGGCCTTGAGTGTCTTACAGACTCTTCAGAGGAAATCAATACCTTGCCTTCCACACAGTCAGGCGACCCAGCAGTCAAAGACCTTTTGTACCTTCACAAATCAAACAATCCCAAAAATATCAGAACATCAGATCTAAACCAGCTTTAACAGAGCAGTAACACAAGGTGGAGAGACAAATTAGTTACTTAGAATTTTCAAAACCTGTGGAATAGACTCACTCTTCAGATAAATCAGTTTAACACACCACCTTCTTTCAAATGGGACCTGGATAATTGAATAAGTATTCATAAATTCAACCTAGGCATGACTGGCACAAGACAACCCTCCTCGAAAAGGGGGTTACACAACTTACAACAATCTACGGTGGGGAACTGACATGGCATAATGGTGCAAGAGTAAGACTCAGTAGCCTTAAACTTCTTGTGATAACATTAAATGCACTTAAATGGGGAAGACATCCCTGATCAGTATCAGCAAGAAACTTTATTCTCTTGTAAAATCATCCAAGGCTAGCTTCAAAAGAAAAATTGCCATGGACTCCAAAGATAACCACAAGGCATTCTTTAGCTATGTCAAGAATCTAAGTGGCAATTTTCAGATTTTCTCAGAGGTGGTGCCGAGAAATACACTGAACCGACCGATATAGCCAACATCTTGGCATACAGGTTCAGTGCAAACTTCACCCCCCCTCTCGCCCCCCAAAAGGGCCCATAACTATACCAGAAGAATGCAGTGCCCCTGAAATCACAGACACTCAGGTTAAAACAGCCCGCTCCAAAGCCAAAAACACAGCATCAATGGGACCGGATGGTGTCCCAGGCTGCATCCAAGCTCAAAGATGAACTAACCTCTCATCTAAACACACTGTTTAAACTCAGCCTCTCCACAGGCTGCATGCCCACAGAGTGGTGCACAGCAATGGTTATTCCGCTCCACAAAAGTTGGAGCCACTCACAACAGAACCTGGGAACTATCGCCCTATAAGCCTGACTAGCTTGGTATGCAAAGCTATGGAGTGCATCATCATGGATCTCAGTAACAGAGACATTGGGAACCTCCAAACACTGGACCCTACCCATTTTGGCTTTGTTAAAGGCAGATCATGCCTCCTAAACCTGGTGGACTTCTTTGAGACAGTTACCAAGGCTATAGATGAGGGAAGGGTGGTCCACACAGCCTACCTAGAGCGCAAAGGCTTTTGACACCATTCCCCACTCAGGTATTTTATAGACAAGCTCACCAGCCTGAACATAAACCCCTGGAGCTAGGTCTGACTCTAAAGCGGTTACAAGTGGCATTCCCCAGAGCCTTAGGACCCTCCTGTTCAGCATATACTTCTCAGAGGTACAGCCTACTGTTTCACTTGTCTCGAGGTGTATTCAGATTTAATGAAGATGGATACACCTCCATCTTTGGTTCTTTCACACTTGTTTTGGGTTCTGAATGTGTGAAAGGAATTGTAGCCTTGTATGGCTGGGGTGCTCTCTGACTTTAAACCAAGACCTGAGCTGACCTTTTGTATAAAGTGTATAAAGGCCTGTTGCACTTGCATTGCTACTTTGTACTAGTTTTTGGACCTTTGGCATCAGACAAAAACCTTCAGATGACCGTGGTTTACCTGCCAGATGTATCACTTACACTGTCACACTATTATACAATTTGTTCTCCAGCTCCACTCCAGCCAGGCAAAATTGTATATAACATTACCAAATGCACTGCTAATGTCTAAGTAGTAGGCTAAATACAGCATTGCTTTTCTCGTGGTAAACCGTGTAATGTCCTAATTTCCAGACAATGAACAATGAACTATGTTTATTCTGGCATAAGTTAACCGTTCTGTCCCAAATTCATGTTTCATGCTTTATTTTATACCATATATCATCAACTTACAGTCTTACACCTTTTAGTAATGATTAATCACATGTGAACTGTCAGGTCACTACTTTTTAGCTTCTGTCTTGCTCTTGCACTCACTAAAGAACTCCATTTGCCATTACCTTCTGGATGGAATAATATCAAGTTGAAACTTATTTTTTTTCCTCTTTTCAAATTACACTTCTTAGTTACACTTACACATCATACATGGCACTGCATAGCATTCCAAATATTCACTAACTAACTACTCTGCCCACATTCCTTCCGTAACTCAATATTGCCCCCTTGGCCTGGGCTGGCCTGGCCCACCCCATTTCCACATCCCTGTACCAACTACCAACAGCAAAGTACTAGTCTGTTACTTAGTTATGTGTCAGTGTGAGAGGGATAACTAGTCTAGACTGCAAACAAACAGACAAAAAATTGAAAGTTCTATACATACGTTACATAGCAATAGCATATGATAGATCTACATCTACTTGATAGCCTACTGTCCAGCATATTGGAAATATATGACAGCAGAGTAAGTTACAACAACAAGTATAAACAGCGTAAAGAAATAAATATCTTTGGTAGCATTTTTTTCTGTGTGTGGCTGGCAGACGGGCCCCTGCCTGGCCTGCTGCAGAAATGGAGCTGCTGCTGCAGTAATCTGTGTCCAGTAAACAGAAGACAATGATTAAGAAAGGACAACAGAAGGACCTGGAAACTAATTATTTTATTCACTGAAGTATAGTTATATTGTGTACTGTACTGATGAGAGACTGAGAGACAAGTTAAACCAAAGACAAAACTTTGAATTCTGTGCAAAAGGTTGAATGAAAACCCTTGTGTTTCCGACTATATAATTATGTTTCAGCAATGGCTAGGTTTGTATAACGTGCTTACACCGTAGCACTAGCATCTAATTGGAGATGACAGGTTGACAGCTATATTTATTATATTCACTTTCTCATTTTACTGTTTAAATGATCTGATCTAGTCACCATTCACCTTACATTATTTTGTTTTCACCGTTGTTAAAAAACACTAGCCTAATACAGAACACTAAGTCACAACATGAAGTACTACTGCTGCCAATGCGCAGCTCAATAATATTAACTCAACTCACTGTGAATTTTGTGAAAGTGTAGCTCACTCAGTCGTCGACTCGTAGTTGCAACTTGCTAGTAGTAGTAGCACATTGGCATCGATCATTCGCAGTCGCAGACTCATCGCATGACACAGCAGAGCAGTCGCAGTCAAAAGAGCCCTTATCACGCCCACCCACGTACAGGATGACGAAAAAAAGGGTACGTATATACGTACAAGACAAGCGCACAGCCACTGGCATACAGGAACTCAGGAAGTCACACACACTTCTTCGTCGTCAATTCGCC
>NC_056732.1:1764778939-1764876439 GCF_019279795.1 Protopterus annectens
TTGCAAATTCTGCTGGGACACATTGTGATGTTCTGTTCCTCGAGTGCCTGCTCATCCTGACTGCAAACAGACTGACTTATTCCCTGGACCCAAGATTTAATTGCTTTGCCCTTAAAAGGACAGTTGGAAAAGCTTATTGAAAGGCTACCCTCAGCGTGTCCACTTGTCTAGTTCAATCCATGATCTCTTCTCCTCAACAAAACTAGCAAAATACTAGCAAAAATGCTTGATGCATGCAGATGCGGAAATGACACAAACTCATTCTTATCAATCTGGGTCCTTTCTAACAAAACAAATTCCAGGCTGCAACCACTCTGATCCTTAGTGGACCTGATGGATTACATATTTACCTGAAGTCACCTCCTGAGTCAGGAGGAAGTACAAAAAAAGAGCAAACGCAAACTGTGATATGAACTGTGGTGCTGATCTGGGTAAAACCTGCCTGCTGAATATGATGGCCGCATATGTGGGGGCCCTAATCTGTAGTGAGGGATTAGACCCCCTCTGCAGTCATGGGTTTCATGGGTTTCATGGGTACAGAACGCTGGCCATGAGTACATCTCTGATGTATAATGTTTAGCCCTTGGGCTTCAGACCAGTTGTTTTACATTAAGAAGGTTTGTGATCTGCACTGTTATGGCAGGACAGGTAGCTTACATCTTTCTAAAGTGGGAATTGCTGATTTGAAGGCTCAGTATCTGTTATTCTAAAAGCACATTAGTTCTGGTTCAAGCACTTGGTCTTCAGGACAGTAATTTTACATTAAGAAGGTTTGTGGTCTGCACTCTTGTGGGAGGAGAGGTTAGATTCTGCCCTTCTGAGCTGGGAAATTCTGGTTAAAGGATTATTGTGCTTGCTTATTTGAACTGTTTCTTGTTGAAATTTGTGCACCTTGTTTGTTGTAGCATAGACTAGATTCAGGCATGCTGAATCTAGCTTTGTTTGTATAACTTAAGCAGTAATCCAGGCCATCTTTTTTGGAGAAGGTTCCCCTGCACCCTAGTGGCAGGAGTCTGCAGTTAGAAATTGCCTGATTGAAGACTGCAGGAACAGGGCTCAGTTTTGAGATTTTGTATTGGTTAATTGGGTAATTTGTTTAAATCAGTTTGCTCGTTTTCTCTTGTTTTATATATATATATATATATATATATATATATATATATATATATATATAAATTGCACTGTATTCATCTGCTTTTACTGTATTTGTGTTTCTTTCTACTTTATTGCATTTATTCTGCTGCATTTATTACTGCTTGTTAGCCTGATTAAATTGTAACTGCTATTCTAAGCCTTTGTTTGAAGCACGTGGGCTTCAGACCAGTTGTTTTACATTAAGAAGGTTTGTGGTCTGCACGGTTGTGGCAGGACAGGTAGCTTACATCCTTCTAAGTTGGGACTTGCTGATTGAATGCTTAGTGTATGTTATTCTAAGTGTGTATTAGTTCTGGTTTAAGCACTTGGGCTTCGAGACAGTTATTTTACATTAAGAATGTGTGGTCTGCACTCTTGTGGGAGGAGAGGGTAGATTCTGCCCTTCTGAGCTGGGAGTTTCTGGTTAAAGGCTTATTGTGCCTACTTTGAATGGTTTCTTTCTGAAATTGGTACGCCTTGTTTGCTGTAGCATAGACTAAATTCAAACCTGCTGAATCTAGCTTTGTTTGTACAACTTGAGCATTAATCCAGACCATTTTTTTTGGAGAAGGTTCCCCTGCACCCTAGTGGCAGGAGTGTGCAGTTAGAACTTGTCTAATCAAAGACTCAGTTTTTAGCTTTTTATTGGTTAATTTGTTTAAATCAGTTCGCTCATTTGCTACTGTTATATTTAAAAAAAAAAAAAAATATATATATATATATATATATATATATATATATATATATATATATATATACATATACTTTGTGCATCGCCGCTTAGCTAGGGTTAAACTATTCCTGACGCCATAAAGTCTGCTCTTAAAATTTTCCCTTAGAACTAGCCAGTTTTTTAGTTTTAGCACTCAAATCTGTTTCTTTGAGCTCAGCACTTGTTCAGAACTCATTGTAAGCACTAAATAAGCTACAAATTACTACAGCACTCAACTTTCCTCACTTGTCTAGAGGAAAACAGTTTTTAGTCCTTAATAAATAAGCACCTATCCAGGCATGTCTAAGCGTCAGCTCCCGGTGTTTTCTCCTGTTTACCTGATGAATCTGGGCATCTTGGGGCAATGCAGCGATTGCCTCATGTACACAGACAACCCTCTCCTCCTACCACCCAACACTACAACCTGTGAGAGATGCACCTATATAGCCAAACTGGAAGTAAAGCTCTCTTCACCCAAGACTGGACTAGACAGTCAAGAGGAGAAGGTAAACACTTGTACCACATCACACTCATCACATAGTCCCTCAAAACCTACACCACCAAAACATACACATAGCAACACAAAACACACACCTACATTCACAAAGGCTCTCAATAAAAATCTGCTCAAGCAACAGAGACCTCCAAAGCAGAAACACATGCAACCTCCACCCCCCAACACAACCTAAATGACACATAGCCCACAAACTCTGTGTGACTCTCAACCACAGCCCATAAGGCATAACAACATACCCAACACTTTAGTCATAGGTGACTCTATGGTCAGGCACACTGATGTTCCATTCACCAGGCTAAACAAAGAAAAAGTTACTGTCAGCTGCCTGTCGGGTGCCGGTATCCGCCACATAATGCAAGCACTCAGGTCACTCCACAACAAGTACAAGTATGACTCTGTAATTGTACATGTTGGTGTGAATGACCTGAGATGTACCTCCCTGGACTACATGAAAAGAGACATGGAGGAGTTTTCTGATCTTATAGCCCAGGCAGGTATGGCCCTTGCCCTGAGTAGCATCCTGCCATCACCCAGAGTGATACCACAGTACAAGGACAAAATGATTGACTTCAACAATTGGCTAAGTTTCTGGTGTCATTCTAAGGGGATCCAGTATCTGTCTGCCTGGGATGACATGATTGACAGACCACGCTGCTTTGCCAGAGATGGCCTGCACCTGTCACCCTTGGGATTCTGGATACTGGCTAAGGCTCTTGCCACCCCTATAGTGCCTTTTTTAGGCAAGGTTCAAATGACAAATTCACCACTGTAACAGGTACAAGCAAGCAAAATCTGACGGTAATGCTACTCAATGCTAGAAGTCTAAATCTCAAAATGCATTCACTCGAGGCACTCCTTAAAATGCAGAACATCAACATCTGTGCGGTGACAGAGACCTGGTTCAAGGCTCCAGAGAACACCCCTGCATTACCAGGCTATAATTCATACCACACCTTTCGGCCACCTAACCTGGACCAAAACACTAAAGGTGGAGGCATGTCCATATTCATTAAGGATATCCACACCTCCAGGCTAGTTGCTCAGCATAATGCATCCGAGATTATCCAAGTGCAACTAACTCTGGGCAAGACCGCAATCCAAATTGCAACTTGCTACAGATCCCCCATCATGCCCCAGGGTTCCCACTCCTCATTTCTTGATGCACTGGAAAATATTAGGGTACAACCCAACACCCTAATAATGGGCGATTTCAACTACCCCAACATTAACTGTGAAAACTACTTATGTACCAACTCTTTTGCTAAACATTTTTGGAATTTATAAATTCCAACGCCTTGGAACAACTTATCCACACCCCCACCAGGGGTAGCAATATCCTAGACCTGGTCATTACCAACATGGGCGACCGGTGTTCCACACCAGAGGTCAATTTCTCGTTGGTCAGATCCGACCACAAGCTAATCGGCCTAGACAACCACATTCCTCCCCCACCCCCATTAGGGAAACCTTTGTAAAGAATTTCTCCAAAGCCAACTTCACGCTTCTTAAGACAGAAGTGGCAAACTTCACGACACCCATGCAGACGGACAATTGAGGTATGACTGCTGATTCCTACACAAATGCACTTAATAAGCACTTGCACGACTGCATGGATCGTGCTTTCCCTAACGGAACCAAGATGCTATCCTCCAAAAACAGGAAGCCAGTCTGGTGGTCCCCTGCCATAAACTCTATAACAGAAGAAAGAAACTGTTGCAAAAAAGACTAAAATCCCATGACTGGAAGAACTCCCTGGTCAGCCTCAGTAAGAAGCTGAGATCCCTCATAAAATCCTCCAAAGCTAGTTATGAAAACAAAATCGCCACTGATTCTAAAGACAACCACAAAGCATTCTATAGCTATGTCAAAAATCTCAATGGCAACACTCAGATCAGTTCTAAGTTACAGCACGATGGCACTAAATATACAGAACCAACTGATATTGTCAACATCCTGGCAGATCGGTTCAGTGCTAACTTTACCCCCCCCACCTCCTAAAGGGCCCATCTCTGTACCGGAAGAATGCAATGTTCCTGTAACCACGGCTGCACAGGTAAAAAACACTCTCTCCAAAGCCAAGAACACAGCATCCCTCGGACCTGACAACATCCCAGGCTGCGTTCTACATGAACTACAGAATGAAATGGCACCCAACCTAAGCACCATGTTCAATCATAGCCTCACCTCAGCCTTTGTGCCCACTGAATGGCGCACAGTGATGGTTATCCCACTCCACAAAGGGGGAGCCACCACAGACCCCAGGAACTACCGCCCCATTAGCCTAACGAGCCTGGTGTGCAAGGCCATTGAACATATCATCATGGAACTTATAACCAAAGACATTGGTAATCTCCAAACTCTGGACCCCCACCTAGTTCGGGTTTGTAAAAGGCAGATCATGTCTCCTAAACCTGATTGACTTCTTTGAAGCAGTCATCAAAGCCATAGATGAGGGTAAGGTGGTTCACACAGCCTATCAAGATCTCGCCAAGGCTTTTGACACCATCCCCCACTCTGGAATTATAGATAAACTCACTAAACTAGGTATGAATCCCTATGTCACAAGATGGGTTGCCAGCTGGCTCACTGACAGAACCCACACTGTGAAAGTAGCAGACTCCAAATCTGACTTCAGACCAGTGACAAGTGGAGTACCACAGGGTTAAGTCCTGGGTCCTCTCCTGTTTGGTATCTACTTTTCTTAAGTACAGGCTAACACAGAAGGTCTATGGCTAATGAAGTTTGCAGGTGACTGCAAACTAAGAGCCATAATTGAAACTCCTAACGATGTGGACATCCTACAAAAAGGACTCACTGAGACAAATGCCTGGTGTCAAAGCCATGGCCTCAAGCTCAATGCCAAAAAGTGCATTGTCATCCCCTTTGGTAAAAACTCTGTACCCATGAGCTACCACATAGGTGGTAGTCTATTTAACACTGAAAGTGTGATAAGACACCTTGGGACACAGGTGGACAGTAGTCTCTCCTTTGATAATCACATCGCCACAGTAGTCAGGAAATCCTTTTACATGGCACACCTCATCACAAAAGGTTTCTCATCCAGGAAAAAAGAGGTCATTGTTCCCCTCTACTCGTCACTCATTAGACCCATTATAGAGTACAATGCCCCTTTTGGTATGTACCTAACAAGACATCTACAACAACTGGAAAGGCCACAGAAATACCTCACAAAGAGGATTACTGGCCTCAAACAGATGCCCTAAGCAGACCATCTTGAAAAACTCCAGCTTTACTCCGTCGTATATCACCTGCTCATGGGCAATCTCTGCCTAACATACAAAGCTATGTCAAACCCAGAGCTGTTGGACATGCTCCACTTAAAGAAATCCCAATCCCTCTGAGCTACACGCTCTAGGGACCTAAACCTTGTCACCACAATAAACAGAACATGCTGGAGGGATAGATTCCTGTCCCAGAGACTTCCCATACTCTGGAACAAACTACCTATCTATATCAAACAAAGCTCCTCATTAGCACTCTTCAAGAAAAATCTTGATGATTGGATGGGAAATAGGAAATTCATCCTGGGGATTACCTCTGTGGCTCTGCTTGACAGGGGCACAGGAAAATAATTTTCTTGGGTGGCGAAAGCCAGGGTACCCTTTTGGCTAGGCTTGTATAGGCCCCCTAGTACCTACCTATGAACCTATATATAGATTACATATAATATATGTGTGTGTGTGTGTGTGTGTGTGTGTGTGTGTATATATATATATATATATATATATATATATATATATATATATATATATATATATATATATATATATATATATATATCTATATATGTATATATATATATATATATATATGTATATATATATACACGTTTGTGTGCATATATTTCTTTATATATGTGTGTATCCACATCTGAAACAAAATTACATAAAAACAGAAAGGAATACAGATATCTATATTTTGTATATAATTTTCTGTCCATCTCTCGCTGTCTATACATATATAGGTTTACTATCAAGATGTTGAATGATGGTATCATCGACCCACGTCTACGAAAGTCACAATGTCAAATTCTGACATTGCCAAATTACGTCCCGAATTTGACCTTGGAACAAGTGTTAACATGGGACGAGATAGGAACGAGATTTGTACTTTGACAATATTGGAGTTCGACATTGTCACGGTTTGAACTCTGGACTTTGCCAAAGTGAATTTGACTGAATCCACTTCAACATTGTGATAGTAAACCTATATATATATATATATATATATATATATATATATATATATATATATGTATGTATGTACACACACACACACACACACACACACACACACACACACACACACACACACACACACACACACACACACACACACATATACATGCAGACACACAGTCACACACATATACCAGTATAGTTTTTTTATTTGTATATATGTATATGTATGTATAAATATATATATATATATATATATATATATATATATATATATATATATATATATGGGTCTACTTCATAAGATCGACAGACCATTTGATTGACATTAATTTGGTCGACAGTTCATTTGGTTAACAACCAGTATTCAAGGCACTTAACAGGGATTTGCCCCCCCTCCCCAATGTTGTGCGACCCTGGAGTTGATATATATATATATATATATATATATATATATATATATATATATATATATATATATAGTTGGGGGGGTGTGCGTGGCACAGCCCCCCACATCGGGGGGGGGGGTGTTTTACTTTAAAATGTGTAGTTTCTGTTGTATTTTCATGTTTTAAATGCTGATGTACTCTTGCAGTATAGAAATAGTAGTGTTGTATTAAGCGCTGTCAACCCACACTTGGGTAGGCCCATAGAAAGAGGATGAAGGGAGTGTCAGTATCTCTTAAGCATATATACAGTCCTCAACTGTTGTTTCAAGGCTGGCATGTATAGGTAAATCTGGCACATTTGTAGCTTGTTATTGTGTTCACCAAAAATGTCAGTGTGCTGCTAGAAATGTAGGGGGCTGTTAAAATATAACTGATAATGTCACTTGAACACATACAGATATGTAGACATATAAATATAAATAAAATATATAAATACGTAGCAGTAGCATCTGCACCCTGGACAGTTTGTATATTAGATACAGGTCAGGTATATAAGGAACTAGCAAAACACATTTCACAACGTAATGGACATTGCCTAGTGTAATAATACATGTAGGGGATATATACCTGTAGTCAATAGGAATGTAGTGTAAACTATAAGTTCATGTAAATTGTTAATGGAGGTATCTTTTTACACCCTACTGTATGTGCATAAACAATGGAATTCCACACTTCAATGGGTATGCATAGTCTCAAAACATTTGTTGGGACATATGTCCTATTGGTTTATAAATATCTGCATTTACTTTGATGCATGTGCCCTGTTCAAACACCACAATCTTGGTGGCCTGTTGCCACCAATCAGTCCTGCATGCTGTTGGAATGTTCACTGTCGTTCTATATATGCATGTGTTATGCTTGCTGTTCAACTGTTGGAACTCTGGTGCGTTGGGTTAATGGGAGTATTACTGCATGCTGTTACAACTAATTTGGAATGCTGTTTTCTGTTACCAATCCATATTGTCATTAAATTCTCCTAAACACAGAACGTATGGAAAGGCCGGTCCCTGCGGACCCACCTCAGCTGGCGATGGCACCTGGCACCAGCAGGTCCGGTGCCCAGCCCGGGACCTCCTCCTCCGTTGGCCCTGTGCCACCTTCGGGTGGAAGCACTGCAGGGGATGGGGGTCAACCCATCAAGGTGTGTTCAAGGTACAGCAAGCGTGGCCGGAGGAGGGCCACCTATCACCCTCCGAACGGTCTGGGCTGTGGTGCGTAGGGAGAATGAGCATTCATTCGCTGATCCCCTATGCCAGCTCGAGGCAAGACTGGCGCAACTCACGGGTGAGCCTGCCCCTCCTACGCAGCCTCCAGCACAGCCACCCTCCAGGCTGTGAAGGTGCAGTGGTGACTGCCCATGGTTGGGGATCTCAGTTCCACTGTTGCCATCTGTGGGCTCATGGGCTTGCGATTTCCAAACATCCTTCCCTGTCAACGGTGTTCACCCACCCCATGTGTCATATTCCGCCCCTGTATGCATCTTGTTTGTCTTGTTTGTTTACCTCCCCAACCTACCTCCCAAAATATACCTACTTCCCCTACCCCACATTCCACTCTCACCTGAAAAAAAATTTGGGCAATCTGCTCCCACAAAAAAATGACGCCCCATACATAGCTGCCCATTTTGCACAAATGTCCGCTGGACACAGAAACTGAAATTTAATTGGCATTACAACACACTTTGTTGTCCTCACCCCTCTATCAGGGGTGGAAGGTTTCAAATTTCCCTCCAAATTACTAGTATATGCACAGCTGTTGCTATAAAAGAAATGGGCAGCTATGGACCTTCCCTACACCCATCCTGCACATCCCGAGCTGTTTTCCCTACTGTCTTTCCCTCTTTGTGCCCATTTTACACCACTTTCCTATCTCCCCATTTTCTTTTTTTCAAAGAAATGAGCATGGGGGTTAGCGTGAGTAAGCACTTTTAAGCAGTAGTAAGTGGGTTTGAGCGAGTGTGCGCTTATCTTAGTATTGCTAAGCATCGTGCAAACCCGCGCACACCTGCTTAAAAGTGCCTTAGTCATCCTGCATGTGAGGGGCCTTGTCCTGCTCAGCAGCAAAATAAAACACCACTGTCAGTCTTGAACCCCGGACCTTGTACACACTAGACTGCATGAAGTACCACTAGGCCACAGTAGATATACATTAGGTTGTTGCTGAAATATATAGATCATGCATCAGAATGTGTGAATGTAAAGGAAAGATAGGAATGCCATAACACAAAACCTGTTCTGTGGAACTTTACCAGCAGTTGTTGTGGAATTGCATTACATGACTGTGATAACAGAACCAGACATTCTAGCAGTAAATAATGTTACAGCAGCACTTTACAACCCCCACACACTATTATAGCAGGACAATCCCCACCCAAATGTACAAAATACCTGTGTGTTCAAGGTACAGCAAGGATGTAGGTAGGCATACTCAGTACTGGAATTGTCCAGTTTTCATGAGCATCCTGTGATAATGTCAACAAAAGAAAAAGCACAAACTGTGCAGAAGTGAGTACATTAATATCCACAGTACAGCAGTACCCAAACAGTTCATGTGCAAAATGAAAACATCTCCATAACTACGTATGTATGCCAGCTAATTGTGTACATAGAAAAGAAAATACATACTCCCATGTATCTTGTGTTAGCATTTGTAGGGGTGAGTACAATTCTACACTGTCAACTGTGTATTGGAAGTGGCAACATTCAGGTCTGACTACAACATTCAAATCGCTGGCTACACCCCTAGCATCAGATACAAGAAGTACACCAACCTTCTGACTTACACAACGGTGTCCACAGGAAACAAGCATGGGCAGGCGCCCGGTCTGGTGGACCCCAGCCATAAACAAACTCTACAACAAGAGGAGAAAGCTACTACATGACAGAGCAAAATCCCTAAAAGGGAAGGCATCTCTGATCAATACTAGCAAAAAACTACGATCACTCATAAAATCATCCAAGGCCAACTTTGAGAGAAAAATCGCTAATGACACAAAAGACAATCATAAGGCCTTCTTTAGCTATGTTAGAAACCTGGATGGAAACTCCCATATATGCTCAGAATTAGTCCAAAATGATAAAAAAATCACTGATCCCACAGACATTGCCAACATACTGGCAGACAGGTTCAGTGCAAATTTCTCCCCTCCCTCCCCCCCAAAAGGAGAAATATCTATCCCACCAGAGTCTAGCCTCCCAAACATCTCAGATGCCCAGGTGAGAGCTGCTCTCTCTAAAGCAAAAAACACAGCATCAATGGGACCGGACGGTGTCCCCGGCTGTGTGCTACACAAACTCAATGAGGAACTAAACCCACATGTAAGGCTGCTGTTTAATCTTAGCCTTACTACAGGATACGTACCCAAAGAATGGCGTACGGCAACTGTGGTCCCACTCCACAAAGGCGGTGCTTCTACGGACCCTGGAAATTACCGCCCCATAAGCTTGACGAGCCTTGTCTGCAAAGCTATGGAGAGGATCATAATGGAACTCATAAATAAAGACATTGGGGACCTACAGACACTGGATCCTACCCAATTTGGCTTTGTCAAGGGCAGATCCTGCCTCTTGAACTTGGTCGACTTTTTTGAAACAGTCACTAAGGCCATTGATGAGGGTAAGGCAGTTCACACAGCCTACCTTGACCTAGCAAAAGCGTTTGACACAATACCCCACTCGGGCATCATAGAAAAGCTCACCAGCTTAGATGTAAACCCATATGTCACAAGATGGGTTGCAAACTGGCTCAAGGACAGAACACATAGGGTTAGAGTTGCTGGTGCCATGTCAGACTCTAAGCCGGTCACGCGGTGTCCCACAGGGCTCAGTCCTGGGCCCCTCTTGTTCGGCATTTATTTTTCTGAAGTGCAGGCAAACATAGGGGATTGTGGCTGACAAAATTTGCAGATGACTGCAAACTGGGCACCATAATTGACACTCCATCAGACACAGACATCCTCCAGAGAGGTCTCATAGAAATGGATAACTGGTGCCAGAGCCATGGCCTTAAGCTAAATGCCAAAAATGTATAGTCATACCCTTTGGGAAAAACAAGGTAACCCCTAATTACCACATAGGTGGTAATCCATTAAACAGACGAAGTTATCAGGGACCTGGGGACCCAAGTTGACAGTAACCTCTCTTTGACACTCACATTGCCAAAGTGGTTAGGAAGACCTTCTACATTGCCCACCTGATCATGAAGGGATTCACATCCAGATCAGGAGAGGTCATTGTACCCTGTACTCTTCACTTATCAGACCAATGATTAAGTACAACGCCCATTGAATGTACCTTACCCGACACCTGCAGCAGTTGGAAAGACCCCAAAAGTTCCTCACCAAAAGGATAAAGGCTCAAACATATGTCATATGATGCCCGACTGAAGAAACTCCAGCTCTATTCAGTGCATACCGTCTGCTCAGAGGTGATCTGTGCCTGACATACAAGGCCATGTCCAACCCGAATTAATGGACATGCTCCACCTCAAAAATCCAAATCCACCAGAGCCACGAGCAAGAGACTTAAACCTCAACACAGATATAAATAGGATGTGCTGGAGGGACAGATTCATCACCCAGAGACTCCCTACACTATGGAACAGAATCCCAGTCCATGTGAGGCAGAGCCCCTCACTGACTCTGTTCAAGAGAAATCTTGACGAGTGGATGGGAGATCGTAGGTTTACCCCGGGAATCATCTCTGTGTCACTGCTGGACAGAGGCACAGCAAACTAATGGATATAGTATTCTCATCCTAAGGGGTGGTGAAAGCCACACACACTCTGGCTGGGCTTATAAATGCCCTAGGGCAGATAGCCTAGTATGAACCTATGAACCTATGAACCTATGGTCCCCACTTTGGAAAGCTGAAAGGGCTACGCCTACCTGACCTAGCAATTTATAGCATTTGGTTGCTATGATAGTGAGTACTGCAAGTACCACACAGCAGGCTGCATGCAATTGCCAAATGGTGGCCAACAATTGGTACAGAGGCCATCACATGCACATGTGCAGATACCTATAAATGCAGGCTGTACTAGCTGTCCACACATGCAATCATTTCATTGCAGGTACGGAGGGAGAGCTTTACAGAGCGACACAAAACAAAGAAGATATAAAAGAAAATATATTGGAAAAAAAATATATTGAAAAAATATATATATTGGAAAAAAATATATTGAAAAAATATATTGAAAAAAAGAAAATATCTTGAAAAAATAAATTGAAAAAAAGAAAATATATTGAAAAAATATATATTTAAAAAAGAAAATATATTGAAAAAATATATAGAAAATAATATATTGAAAATTATAATATATTGAGAATAAAAAAAATAAAAAATATATAGAAAAACAATAATATATTGAAAATTATAATATATTGAGAATTAAAAAAAATCTTGAAAAAAAATAAGATATAAACAAAACAAAGTGTACAAAACACACGGAACTGACAACTACAAACACATACAAAGGAAAGGTATGTAACAGATATGTATTTACTGGCATGTAGTAGATGTTTTTGAAGAGAGCTCTACATAGTTTGAATCATCCATATGTGTCAGCAGTATGTATCTATGCACAGATGCCCTGCATAACTTCTGCCATGTAGAAATCAGTGTGTAGCTGTGTGCAGTGGGATATGACTATGACATATGTAGTTCAGCATTAAATGTCAAACATCTGATCCATGTTATCTGTGTTCTGTACAATGTCTGTTTGGGGGAGTAGTGCATACAGTTATGTAAACATGGATGTGACAGAGTAACAAATGCATGATAGTCATATTAACGTGTAGCTTAGCATTGGCAACAGCTGTACCAGGCTAGTATGCTAATTTAGCATTAGCAGCTGTATATACACCCTCTAATATTACTGTGTGCTCACATGTGACACCCGTTTATGTTGCAGCAAGGCCTAACAGGTCAGCCATGAGGTACATGGACTTACAACAGTGTGGTCCTTGTGTGTGTATGGCACACACATACGGAGAGATCTGTCTGTGTCAGATATATTAGCATCTGTACATGTGCATAGAGCAAGGGACATACTGCAACTGTTTGTGAAAGGTGGGTATATATATATATATATATATATATATATATATATATATATATATATATATATATATATGCTGTTGAAGGTTATAGGTTCATAGGTTCATAGATTCATAGATTAGTACTAAGCTAACTGCCCTTGTGAGCCATTTTAAGCTTAGCCAATTATCCCCTGTGAGACTCAAACCTTGCATCTTGTGTTTGTAAGGCAAAAACCTTAACCATTAGGTTAGGTGTGCATATTTCTATGTAGGTTGTAGTGTGTGGCAGACCAGATGGCATACAGTGCTGGTATATGACATGTGGTGGTTAAACGCTATGGGTATGATTCGTCAGGTTTGCAGTGTTGCAGCCAACGAGGCCTGCTAAAGCTACATGGGCTGAGAACACCTTCAATGCATTCCGCACAACACTATGCAATATTATGACATAACTGTATACCTCACAGCCTTCCCATACTTGATATTCCCACCATGAAGTATGTACACCAATGGATGTTTATATGTATGTGTGTGTGTATATATATATATATATATATATATATATATATATATATATATATATATATATATATATATATATATATATATATATATATATATATATATATATATATATATATATATATATATAGAGAGAGAGAGAGAGAGAGAGAGAGACAGGGTCATAGCTACTGCAACATATGCCTGGTGACAAAGCCATGGACTCAAGCTCAATGTTGACACTGCATTGGCATCTCTCCTTGCAAAAACTCAGTACCCATCAACTACCACATAGGTGGTAGTCTACTTAAAACCCAAGGTGTGATAAGAGACCATGGGACACAGGTGGACAGTAGTCTCCCCTTTGATAGTCACAGTGCCATACTAGTCACGTAATCCGTCTACGTGGCACACATCATCACAAAAGGTGTATCATCCAGGGAAATATAGGTCAGTGTTCCCCTCTACTCCACACACATAAAGCCCATTATAGAGTAGAATGCCCCATGTGGTATGTACCTCACAAGACATCTACAGCAACTGGAAAGGACACAGACATACTTCACAAAGAGTAATACTGGCCTCAAACAGATGCCCTATGCAGACCGTCTCACAAAACCACAGCTAGACTGTGTCGCATACCGCCTACCCAGAGGTGACCTCTACCTAACATGCAAAGCTATGTGAAACCCAGAGCTGTTGGACATGCTCCACATAAACAGATCACAATCCCTATGAACTACACGCTCTAGGGACCTAACCTTGTCACCTCAATAAACAGCACATGCTGGAGGGATAGATCCCTATCTCAGAGACATCCCATACTCTGGAACAAACCACCTATCAATAGCAAACAAAGCTCCTAATTAGCAGGCATCATATATAATCCCGATGATTGTATGGGAGATAGGAAATACACCCCGGGAATCACCTCTGTGGCTCTGCTTGACAGGGCCACATAAAATGAAATTACCTGTGTGTCAAAGGCCAGGGTAGCATATGGCTAGACATCTATAGGTCCTAGGGACAATAGCCTATAACCTATCTATGATCCGATACACACCCACATGTACTTGTTGCAATAATTGCTATGTGAGGTTGACTGAGTGTGATGGTGAATGTGTTGGTGAATGTGTCAGAGTTCTGTATATGTGTGGTAGCTAAGTGGGAAACTGTTTCTGTCATGGTATTATGTGTCCTAGCTGTGATCCCAGCAAAAGATGTGCATGCTATTGCTAGGCAGAAAAAGCAGTATGCCATATGGTCTGACGTAGTCCGTCGGTGTGGACTGGGGTGTCCCATTGTAGGCTAAAGCAGTACATGTGTTCTTATTGAGTGTTACTGCTGGTGAATCCAACCCCTGAATGAACTGTAGTACTACCTGAAGCTGTATGCCTAAACAGCACAGTATGGTGTATGTCCACATGCCTTGGAACCACTGTTTTGTTTGTTCCCCGTAGTCCTCACAGATGACATACCTCAGGCATAAGGTCTTGTAATTACTGACACACAGTACTGTATGGTACACAGGTAAAGGTCATGTGGGTTGCCATACCTTTGTGTCTGGTATGTATGTCTGATGTGTGTGTGTATGCATGTATCATGGCCTCGGTCATATGTGTGTTACAGGATATAGGTGCATATCTAGCAACATGTATAGTGTAGTACAGCAGTATGCCACCTATATTAACGAATGAGCACATATGTTAGGCAGAGGTTTGCCATCAATGACCAGTGTGGTATACTGGTAATACTGTAACTAGACTTTACAATCATTGCAATGGATTACATGTTATGCATTAGCTTGATATATACCCCCTGTGGCTAGGTGGTGCATTGTGTCGCATACAGTGTGCCATGTAGTGTTGTATAGTCTTACATACTGGTTTATCTTTGTTGCTGTGCAAAACATGGTTTGATATATAGTGTGTGCCAGGCACTCTCAGGCAGTTGTGGGTTGAGCACTGATAAGTGGTATTGAAAGTATGTATCCTTTGACAGCCAATAGGTTGCTATATATGGCAGTTAATTGATATCTGTACTTTAGAATGTTAAGTGTGCCACTTGACTTGCTTACACATATTGTTTAATTGTCTTCCAGGGTCATGTCCCACCATCGTAATCCCTCATATAGCCCAGCAGAGGAGGAAGTGATTACAGCCACCATAGTTCAGCACTACGGTCTGCTGTTCTCAAGAGCCAGCCAGGACCAGCATGAGCAGACTGCACTGTGGCAAGACCTTGTCCATAGGGTAAATGACATAGGCATGCATAACCGGACATATGAGCAGGTACGCCATCACTGCAGTGATTTAATTAGACATGTCTGGCAGCATGCGTCTGATATCTGTGGACAACAGCTTGCCACAGGTGGTGGGGTAGCCATCCATCCCCCCCTCACCAGAGTGGAGGAGCTGCTCCTGAGCCAGGCGGCTCCTGGCCAACAACAACCACAACAACTAACATGCATCATCATAGAGGCAGGAGCCACCCAGCAAGTTGACATGGAGCTTGCAGGTAACATGGCATAGCTATACATTACTGTTACCTCTACTGGTAGATCATGCTTATGTGAGATGTATACTGTGTAGTTTCAGGATGTGGTGCCTAATGTTGTGTAATAATAATAATTAAGAATATAATCTGTAGGCCTGTGACTGTCAACAATCGTACTACTGTAAGATTGCAAACACACAGTAGCAATGCTACAGTTGTTGACACTGACAAGCTGTCTCATATCCTTGTAGGTCCCTCTGGTGTGACAGCAAGGCAGCAGACCCATGCTGGTGATTGTGTTCTACATTTAATATTGCTAATTAAATGTGCATGTCATAGGTGAGGTGTAGGCCATGTACACGTCACACACCAGCGCATAATGCATGCTGTGAGACTATGCACATCTCAGTAACGTGAGTGGCTGCCTCAAACACATGCAATACACAGAGCATCCCACACAATTGTGGCAACACTGTAGTGGACGTTGGATAGGCAGAGTCGATACACATGCACACAACATACACAACTGTGTCATACGCAGTACACGTTAACAAGCTACACATGGCGTATTCAGACACCCGCTGTAAGGTCACACTCCAGTATCCCAAATGTCATCCACACAGCACACATAATATACCTGAGGGGTAGAGGCCTCTCATGTTGCTGTGCGACACTCTTCAACACATAACACGTTCATGTTAGGCAATGCTTTGAAATGGTGAATTTAGCCATGGTACTGCGGTTCAGGTACAGCATGCTATGTGCCAGTCTGGCACACATTAGTAGCCTTGAGTGACCACATGATGCTGCATGATGATGGCTCATGGTACTACACCCCATCCAGTTACAGTGGCCACAGTACTACACATATCATGAATTGCTATGCACCTCAATGTTGTGTGTGTGGAAACATATGCACCTATATACAATATGCATAGCAATCACCATTTGTACAAAGTGACACACATATGTCTTGTAATGCTATTGAGTGTATAGGTCACATGACACACATTGTGTATGTGTGATGTTTCATGTTGCAGTTGTGTGGTAGCATGCCATGTCATGGCTGGCACTGGCATGCCCACAATATGTCCTACACTCACCATAACCACTGTACAATGGCTATGTTGAGCAATGATATTCCATCAGGTATGCATGCACCACTCATCCTGTGTGTATACATAGCATGCATGTGCTAAACCTGTGTCCACAATTATCTGCTAAAGACACAGATGCTCTAATCAGAAATGGATATCTATGTGACACACTGATACACATCCAGCCATGGTATGTATACCTGTGACTGATGGTGCACAGGACATTGCAGATCTTTTAATACTTCCACAGCAATGTTGTGTCCATGTACACATTGCGTTCCAGGATGAGGCCATTCACTGAACAAAACACACATGCATCAAAGCCATGTATACTGTTATTAGCAAGGGCTGTCTACACTCACACTGCATGCTGTTGAGCAACACACGTCTTGCATGCTGTCACGTTTGATATAAATGTTTGGCTTGTGATACTGTACCCCACCATCACACGCTATTGAGTATGTTCGGGATTGCTGGTGGTGTGTGTGTGTCTGTTTTAGTGAGGAGTGCATTTATGTGCATGTGTGCATGTGTTCGTGTGTGCATGTGCACATGTGTTCATGTGTGCCGACATCAAGTACAGGTCATAAAGTGTGTTTCCTGTCTTCCTCTCACATGTGCTGATTTTGGGCTGGTTCACTGCAGCAGGGGAAACTGATGTCACTGAGTATAATAGTGATAATAATGATAGGTGTGTTGAGGCACAGGCATGTTTGCCAGGGTCTGCCATTGGGCCACCAATCGACAGTACACAAATGTCCACCCCATCCATGCACACAGTCATACTGCCAATACATCCATCACCAATGCCCTTAGCAGAGGGACAGCGTACAGTCAGCATTGGCCAGGACAGTGTGGTATCCATGGCACATGCATCCCGACACAGCAGCCATACCCAAATGTCTGGAAGGGTACCACATAGGCAGATGTCCAGGGGTTGTCGTTGGAGAACGGATGCTCATCATGCCACTGGCAGACATGCCACAGGTCTTACAACCTCACGCATGTTCCAGGCTGTCATGGAGGCACAGGCACGTATGGAACGGTACACCAGACAGGGACAAAGGGCACAGAGGGCACATAACACTGCCATAATAGACAGTATCAATGACCTGGCTGGTGCCATCCGTAATTACACTGAGGTCACTGATGGACGTTGGGGAGAGACATTAGATGTCCTCTGCAATGTCATGTCCATGTGTCAGGACAGTGCGGGATGGTTGAGTCGTCGACGTGGATGTATGCCAGCAACATCAGCAGCTGGCAGTCGCTGGGACGTCCCTCAAGCCACAGCTGCTCCCGTAGTGCCAGTACCAGCCCCAGCAATGTTGGGGGTGGGCTGTCCATAGAACATCCTAGAAGACCACATGCACGTGGCTCTGGACAGTCCCAGCAGGGACCTGGGTCCAGTGTACATCCATCTACCTCTGGGGATAGTACCCAGTCTGGCTTAGTACCTGATAGTGTCAGTAGCACCCCTGCCAGGCACAGGTACCATATCCATGGCCAGAGATGGTGATCTGTAAAGCCTTGCAGGTACAGTCTGTGGCTGTCCCACAAATACCCATATATGGCAGCCACATGGTGGAACTGTGTACATGCAGAGACACGCACATAATCCAGACACCTAGGGCTAACACATACCCACACACATTACATCAACTTTGGCCCATACCAGTATTCTTGCCCCTCACACACACACGTCAATTGGATGGCTCACTGTAGGCCTCTGGCAAACCAACAACACACCCTGTGCATATGATGAAACCTGTGCCACCTCCTGTCATCTGTAACATCGATGCAGGAACAGGCTACCATGGTGCTGATGTACAGGGTGTCTTTATAGCAGTATAGCAATGTTAGCATGTTGTCAGCAGTAGAGTGTAATGATATGCTTGAAGGTGCAGGCATGATGCATTAAAGCTATGATTGTCATTGTAGTGTTGTTTACACCAGTGTTAGTTCCAATTGTATATTGTTCACCCACGTGCCACTTGACTGATGTGTGCAGTATTGGCAGCATGTGTTAGAGAGTGGACAGTATGTGTGGGATGTGTGTAGCACAGATTTGCAGGTGTACAGTTGTGAAAATGGTTTAGGTGCACTGTCTGCATGTACGTGCATAGTGGACACATGGGCAGGGTGACATGCTCTGTATTGCACAGTAACACTCCATAGTTTCTATTGGTGGCCAGTATGCATTGTACTGCACACATTTTGGAACCTGACTACACGTGTGTATGACATGGTTTGACACTGTGCTGTGGGTGATACTGTTACTATCTGTCATTGTTTTGAATTCTGTTAGTATACATGACTTCAACAGCCTGACCATAACCAATCGTTAGATGATGTCTTGACAACTGACACACAGATGTAGGACACACAGCAACATTTGGATCCATCAGGTACTATACTATGCCAGTAACCAGTGGTATTCACCTGCACCAATTACTGAGACCACCCCTGTTTCGCATATGGCTCTCTTAGGTACAAGCAATCACAGTAGGGATATGTCTGTCCACGTCTGCTAATGCATACCGTGGCCTATACTGCATTCTCCAGGTGACACACACATCCTCCACAAGGGTATCATACAGACAGATATCTGTTGTCAAACCCATGCTGTAAAGCTATAGGCCAAACTAAGCATAGTCATCAACCTTTACGGAACATAGTATCCCCACAGTACCACATAGGTAGTAGCCACCAACATGATGAACAGGTACCTATGTGTACATGCAACCTAGTGTTATGTCATCTCTCCTTTGATAATCACATTCCCTAAGGTATTTTGAAATCCCTTGGTGGATCACATAAGCAATAAGGGGTCTGCATGCATGTCCACAAAGGTTGTTGTACACCTATAATGAATAGTCATCATTGACAGACTTTGCTGCATTTGAACAGGTCTGACATATACCTCGGCCATAAACCCTCACTCACACAATTCAATAGAAACCGTAATGAGTGTGTGTGACACAGATGACCTAGGCCAGGCATCACTGCAGTGGCTGGCCTTGTCACAAGCATACAGATATGGCCTAAGGTCTGGGAAGCAGCAGCACAGTTTGGAAAAGATGACAGCTGTGTACTTGGATAAAGCAGGGTTCCCACACATGCAATAATTGAGGTAACATGTATGTATATGTATTTGCCTCTCAGCTACCTCACATGTGCAATGCCTACTGATATGTCCTATGGTAGTAAAAGCAAAACCCACAACACATTGACCAACATTGTCACACATATAGAGCGCACACACTCACCAAGTGCAGGATTCAAACCCCTACCTAACTACTTCATGATACTAGAGGTGTACGCATTAACACGACGCACTATACACATTACTGGGAAATCTCTTTTCCACAGGTATATTTGTAGGATGGTGACATCAGACTTGCCAATGATTAGTATACCACTTTTAAGGTGTTTTACTATTCTCCAAAAAGGTTGCTCCTTCCCAAGGAGACCACACACACACACACACACACACACACACACACACACACACACACACACACACACACACACTTGTCAAGTCAAGTGCAGGATTCAAACCCCTACCTAACTACTTCATGATACTAGAGGAGTACGCATTAACACGACATGCTATACACATTACTGGGAAGTCTCTTTTCCACAAGTATATTTGTATGATGGTGACATCATCAGACTTGACAATGATTAGTATACCACTTTTAAGGTGTTTTACTACTCTCCAGAAAGGTTGCTCATTCCCAAGGAGACCACACACAAACACACACACACACACACACACACACACACACACACACACACACACACACACACACACAGTTGTCAAGTGCAGGATTCAAACCCCTACCTAACTACTTCATGATATTAGAGGAGTACGCATTAACACGATGCGCTATGCACATTACTGTGAGTTCTCCTTTCCACAGGTATATTTGTAGGATGGTGACATCATCAGACTATACAATGTGGGATACATTAGGTGGACTACATAAAAGGAATGTCTGAACACTTTGGCCATGTGACCATCAAAGGGGAGTTTGCTATCTACCTGTGTCCACAGGGCCATAATGACTTTCTCCATACATACTGGATTACCACCTATGTGGTAATTTGTGTGCACATTGTTTTACCCACAGGGGATGACTATGCATTCATTGGCATTCAGTTTGAGGGCATTGTTTTGACACCAGGTATCAGTCTCTGTAAGACACTTCTGGAGGATGTCTGTGTCAGCCGTAGAGTCGATTATGGACCACTGTTAGCAGTCATCTGCAAACCTGCTCAGCCATACAACTCCCGTGCTTGCCTGTACCTCTGAGCAGTATCTACTGAACAGGTGGAGTCCCAGGACCAAGACCTGTGGGATGTCATTTGTGACTGGCTTAGAATCAGACATATCACCCGCAACTCTGAACATGTGTGTTTTATTTGCGAGCCACTTGGACACCCATCCTATGACATAGCTGTTAATGTTCAAGCTAGTATGCTTGTCCATGATGACAGAGTGGGGAATGGTGTAGAAAGTCCTTAGTGAGGTCCAGGTGGGTTGTGTGGACTAGTTTCACCTCCATCTATGTCCTTGGTAACTGTTTGACATAAGTCAACTAGGTGTAGGAGACAGGATCTGCCTTTAACAAGGCGGGGATGTGTAGAGTCCAGTGTCTGGAGGTCTCCAATGTCTCGGTTTATGGGTTCCATAACATTTTGCTCAATAGCTTTGTAGACCAGGCTGAGTAGACATATAGGGCAATGGTTTCCAGGTTCTGTTGTGGCACCCCCTTTGTGGAGCTGGATGACTGTTTGTGTATGCCATTCTTTGGGTACATAGCCTGTGGTACACTTGAGTCTTGACAGTGGATGTAGGTGAGGGTGTAGTTCCTTTTGGGCCGAGTGTGGGAAGCAGCCTGGGATACCATCCAGTCCCATTGATGCTGTGTTCTTAGCTTTGGAGAGGGCTGTCTGTACCTGCATGTCCATGATGTCTGGGGCACAGCATCCTTCTGTGATGGACAAAGGGCCATTTGGGGGTGATGGGGGGGAGTTTACACTGAACTTATCCCCCTGGATGTGGGCAATGAGAGTTGGTTCAGTGTATTTCTTTCCTTTTTCAGTAGCTGACAGCATGCTTGGAAGTTGACACGTACATGTCTGGTATAACTACTGAAGGCTATGTGGTTGTTATTCTTACATTCCTTGGCTATTTGTCTTTAGAAACAGTCCTTGGATTATTTTTATGAGTGATCATTCTTTCTTCCTAATAATGATCAGTGATGCCTTTCCTTTAGTGAAGTTGGCTCTATCATGTATTCGTTTCCTCCTTATGTTTTCTAGCTTATTTATGGGCAACAACCACCTGATGTCTTATTTTTGGAGGAGTGCATCTTGGATTTCTTTGTGTTGTCTCGTTCCATGCACCCCTGTAGATGCTCATAGGATGCACTTGTAAATGATTCTGCAGATTGTATACCATTATCATATAGCAAGAGGTCTTTGGAACGTTCCACTTTGGTCTTGGGAAGTGTGCAGTTTGCTTTGGAATATGTCTTCACAGTGGTTTCATTGACTGGGTGGGGAGGCGGGATGTGGCTGTCCAGTGTGATTACTTTATGATCTGATATTACCAGCGAGGGGTTTATCTCTGTTGTGGAACACTGGTATCCCATGTTGGTGATGATCATGTCCAGTATGTTGTCACCTGTAGTGGGCGTGGTGACCAACTGTTCCCGGGTGTTAGAGTTTTTAAACTCTAGGAAACATTGGGTAAAGGACGTCGTACATGAGTAATTCTCCCACTCAATGTTTGGGTAGTTGTAATCTCCTCATATAATGGTGTTTGATAGGACCCTTGTATTTTCCACTGTTCTCAGGAATACTGAGTGAGGTTCCTAAGACAATATACGTGATTTGTAGCAGGCTACAATCTGATGAGCAGCTTTTCCCAATGTTATTTGCACTTGCATGGTCTCCAAGACCTCATGCAGTGCCACTAACCTGAAGGTGTGGGTATCCATAAGGTGAATGGGTACACCCCTTCCTTTTGTATTTCACTCATGGTTTTGGGTCCAAAGGTCAGAGGGATTGTGAGTGTTTTACGTGGTGCATGTCCAACAGCTCTGTGTTGGACATAGCTTTGTATGTTAGGCAGTGGACACCTCTGAGTAGGCGATATGCAAGGGAGTACGGATGGAGCATTTTGAGATGGTCTGTGTATGGCATGTATTCCAGGCCGCTAATGCTCTTTGTGAGGTATTGCTGCAGGCTTTCCGGTTGTTGTGGTTGTCTTGTGAGGTACATGGCAGAAGTGGCGTTGTACTCTATTATAGTTCTAGTGAGTGATGAGTAGAGGGGAACAATGTCCTCTTCTATTCTGCATGAGACACATTTTGTGATGAGGTGTGCCACATAGGAGGGTTTTCTGACTACTGTGGGAATGTGGTTATCACAGTTGTGTCCACTGTCCACCTGTGACCCAAGGTCTCTTGTCACACTTTCAGTATACTACCACCTATGTTGTAGTTCTTGGCTACAGAGTTTTTACCAAAGGGGATGACAATGCACCATTTGGCATTGAGCTAAAGCCCATGGCTTTGACAACAGCCATCTGTCTCAGTGAGGCCCCTTTGTAGGATGTCCACATCTTTAGTGTTTACAATTATGGCTCCTAGTTTGCAGTCCTGTGGAAACTTCAGTTGCCACAGACCTTCCATGTTAAATTTTACTTCAGGGAAGTAGATGCTACACAGCCCGGGATGTTATCTGGTCCCGTGGCTGCTGTGATACTGGCTTTGGAGAGTGTTTTTTACCTGTGCAGCCGTGATGACAGCAACTTTACAGTCTTCCATTATAGAGATGTGCTCTTTCATGGGTGAGGGGGGGGGGTAAAGTTAACACTGATCCTATCTGCCAGGATGTTGGCAATATCAGTTGGGTCTGTATATTTAGTGCCATTGAGCTGTAACTCAGAACAGATCTGAGTGTAGCCATGACATGAACCTGTCTGTTGGGCAGAGATCTCCTGAGTTGACAGTATGCAACAGAGTACAAATTGGGTTACATTCAGTCTTGTTGCATGGGGCAACTATTTGAGGCCAGTAATCCTGTTGTTTAGGTACTTCAGTGTTTTTTCTGGCTGCTGAACATGCCTAGTCAGATTCATCACAAGTGTGTTGTGGTACTCTCTGATGGGTCTGATGACCGCTGAGTAGTGGGAACATCCTTTGACCTACACGCACAGACCTTGGCAGTTTGTGTGAACACATGGCATGATTTTCTAACCACTTTGTGAATGTGTTTCTGGAAGTAGAGATGACTATCCACATTTGTCCATAGATCCCTTATTATCACATCTGTATTTAGCCTGTGTGTGTAAGCATGCCCAGTATGACCTTTCAGTGTGATGCTGAATGAAATCCACTACATTTGTTGGAGTGTGTGAGCACACCCAGTATAGGCATTTATACTATATGGGTATGGCAAATCAAGTTGTATTTTTACAGCAGGGCTCACCTTTGTGTCATAGATCAATAGAGATCATGCTGTGCCTGCAGGGCTTCCATGCAACACTTTGCATAGACTTATCAACATTTCTACATACAGGAGGACAGCTATTCTTTGTATATTTCTACCCGGGGGCACACTTGATTGTTACTGTAGGTGTACATAGGATGAAGGTTTCACCTGCCACTTATACACTTTTGCTATGCCTGCACTGCTATGTATGGTACACCATTTCAGTCTGTACTGTTGCCTATTGTACTGGCTTGAGGCATACTACTGTGCTACAAATCCTAGTGTCCAATGTCACGTATATTAGATTGCAACTTCATAGCCTCCACAACCCACATCACACCGCCTGGCCTGATGTTCTCTGTCTGCATAGGTCTGTGGGGGAGGTTACCCACATGCCTCTTTAGGGGCATGATACAGCATTTCTTTGTGTTTGCATTAGTGTACAATTGTCCTGCTGTGTCAGTGCCACTGAAATGCTATCATGGCTTAGTGGTTCAGTATTGTGACTATAGTGCACAGTATCCTAGGTTCGAGCCCTGTCACTCCTTTTTATTTTCATGCTGGGCAGACCAGACTGCTTAAGGAACAGTAAAGCAAATATGAGCATGTTTACCTGACTTTGCTCAACTTTGCACGACTTTGCCCAACCTTGCCCAACATTGCTCAACGTTGCCCAACTTTGCACTAGTTAACACGGGCAATTTTGTTTACATATACTAAATATTGGTAAATACTGCTTAGCACTGCTTTATATTGCTTAAAACATGGCAACCATGCTTCAGGTGGTGCTGCAGGGCTGCCTATGTCGGATGCACATACTACACTCCCTGTACATGTTTGGAAACAGGTAGTGTCAAGTTAGGCATCCCTTTTATTTTATGTGCGAGTCAGAGAGAGGAATCATTTCCAGGGTTCCTACTGAGCCAGTGTATGTGCTATGCATTGCCTCTTTGTCAAGGCATACTGGGCATGCCTCCTTCTGCCTACTGGGGCAGGCTCCGGTTGTTCCTCCTCAGAGTCACACTGTGCCTGTGCAGGCCTTGGCAATGGTGGGGGGCTGTTTGGCCCTGCCCCATGCTGTCCCTGCTGCAGCTGTTTTCGCAGGATCATATTGTGTAGTATGGCACATACCATGACAATTTGGGTACATGTAGTTGGTGAGTACTGCAAGGCTCCACCAGATGTGTCCAGGCACCGGAACCATGACTTGAGCATCCCAAACACACGCTCAATTACATTTCGTGTTTGTGCGTTTGCCTCATTATGGAGTTCTTGTTCAGGTGTGTGTGCATTTCTGATGGATGTCATCAGCCACGGCTCCAGTGCGTATCCAGCATCCCCCACTAGGTGACCGTCAGGGATGTTCCCATTGGCAAATGTCTGGTACAGTTGCATCAGATGCCAGATATGGGAATCGTGGTAGCTTCCAGGGCAGCCAGCACACACATTCGGTATTTTTCCCTGGGCATCGCACACAACCTGGCAGTTGATGGAGTGGAAGCCCTTGCGGTTCCTGTAGGCCCTACCCCGCTCACCGGCTGGTGCTTTGATGTGTATGTACTTGAGTCAATTGCACCCACTACCTCAGGGTATTCCATTATTTGCTGGAAGAGATGCATATTGCTGGCCAATACCTCATGGGAATTGGGGAAGTATACATGATCACCATGTGCTGACATGGCATTCAGGAACTGGTGCAGTACCCTGGATGATGATACCTGTGAAATCCCCATCATATCACCAGTTGGTCTCTGAAAGGTACCTGTTGCTAGTATTCTTAGGCCAACACATACCTTGGTTTCCACTGGGATGGATTCCCCTCTGTTGGTTCTGTGTGTGAGGCATGGCCTGCACAGCTCAACAATTTGCTGCAGGAGGTCTCTGTCCACTCTATAGCGCTCCACTATCTCCAGCTCATGTAGCCCCTGGTAGGTTACCCTGGGTCTGTACACTCTTCTCCGTCTCCTCACTGTGGGTTGTTCAGCAGCATTCGCAATGGCACCACCCTCAGCATCTTGCACATGTTGCCTTATAATATCAATGGCAGCCCCTAACATTTTTTTGTCTCAGTTAAGCTTTTTAAGTTTTCACTTCTCTTTGTAGACTGCAGTGTTGCAGTGTTTCTGAGAAAAACATGGGGGAATGTTGTTTGCAGAGTTTTAAGGGCTGGGCTGGGCTAGTGTACTGCCTGTGTAATTGGCTGATTCTGATTGATTTCACATGGCAGGTATGCTAATTCTCCTTGGTTAACTTCATACTACTTCTTTTCCTTCCTTGTCCCTTTCTGTTTCCACAGGGGGGAGCGTCGCGCAAACAAGCGCACACGAGTGTACATGCGTGCACACAGGCTTAGGCGGGTGCACATGCATGCACACAGGCTTAGACAGCCTTACACAGGCTTACACGGGTGCACACACAGGCTTAGACAGGTTTACAGGCGTGCACATGCGCGTTCACAGTGTAAGCATGTTTGCAAGAAACTTTAGTGATAGCCACAGCGTACACCTTCAGTTTCTGGGTTTCAGTTCAGTCAACTGTAGACACGCCTCTTCCAGTCCTGAGTAACTCACAGCAAACACATGCCACTCTGCTCCAATAAGCTTACAGTCTTTGTAACATACCCCCCTCATGATGTCACCTATCTTCTACTCTGTTACTCCCCTAATCCTACTCTTACACTCTAGGGACATGGTTCACATGGCAGGGAAAATTGGGATTCACTATCCGTATACTCATTTGCATAGGATTGCCTACTAATGCCTGGTTACATCTCTTAGACTGAGCTTCCCTCCTTAGCAACCTCTACTCAGTAGCCATGTTGCCTTCAGCCTGCCATTCACCTGCATGGCAGATGAATATATGTAATAAAATGCCCATTTTTACGCTTTTTTTTCTGGTTTTTAGAGCGCCGCACGTTTACGCGGCACTGCACTACGCTTAAACATCGAAGATCGGGGAAAAAAAATGTTTATTATTTTGCAACACATAATAATGCCAGTGACCTTATATTTGGCCATTGGCATGCTTCCTCAACTGGATGCATCCTTTATTTGGAGCTGTCACCTCCGTTTTGTATTTGTAGACGGTACTCAGTTACCTACTGAGTACATTTCTGCAAATAACACTACTCTTACTTGGACAGGTTAGTGTTTCCTAGATCGCAAATTTACCTCATCTGCACTGTCCATGCAAGAGTCATTTTAAGAGCTCTCATGCACGCCCATGCCGGCTGTTCCTGGCTCGCTCGGCAGACATGTTGGCTGTCTGGAGTCTTGCTCTACTCTTAGACTCCGTGCAAGCCTTCATGAATCCGGCCCAATATGTATAAAAATTGAGGAGAGAACAGTGAAAAGGATATAGCTGTTATACAGTAATTTACATTACAAATAGGTGGGTATTACAGACAGATAATTATACAGGAAATAGTATTTGGTACAGTGCCAGTGTAGACTTTGGTAGATTCTGAGTGTAACTCTGAGTGTATACCATATGGCAACCTGTGAGATACTGATGCAGTAGAAGAAATCAGTGATAAGTACATTCTGGAGTGAGCTTGAACTAGAAGGAAAGAGGAGAAGGTTTTGCATTCAGAGTAGGAGATATGTGTGCTGTATTAGAGGAGAGAAGGATGGTTACAGCAGGAATATCTGTGTTATGATAGCAGAGAACATGTGTAGATTAAGGTGTATTATTTGTTTTGGCAGAGGATTATCCTGGGTCTGTGCAGGTACGTTTCCAAGAGCTGGCTAAGTGTGACCAAAGATGTTTTTTAAAGTTAAGTTTAGTGTCAAAGATCCTGATATCCAGAGGAAGGGTGTTCCATATTTTAGCAATATCACTGGAGTATAGGGGGAGTCTGAGCTATTCCTGCTTTTGGTTACTTCAGTGAGCACTTTGTTGGTAGATCTTAGTACACTGTTTGTATAGTGATTTAGTAGGCCTTGTAGAGCTGGGGATCTTTCATGGTGGTACAGGATTTGGTTGGCGGTTGTAAGTTGGTTAAAGGTAAATAAGTTTGGTAATTCCAGCCGGGATAATTGTCTGAGGGCTAAACTATGATGGGTTCTGAATGCTGGGTTGGTGGCAGACTTTGCAGTTTTGTTGTAACAGGTGGTTAGTTTAAGTCACCTTGTTTAGATTAATAAGGGAGAATCGTAGAGTAATATAGAAATTAGGTGGGTTCTAGCCGGGGTTGCCAGTTTTCCGACTGGCCCAGTAGGGACAAAGTGAGGACCAAAAAAAAAGGTCTTTAAACACGGAGCTACTTGCAGTTCTGCATTAAACACAAGTAGCTCCGTGTTTACCAATTTTTGATTTTCCCCTATGTCGGTATACGATCCAATCAAAAAACTCAAAAAACAGAGCTATATTTAATGCAGAACTGCCTGATGTTCTGCATTAAACACAAGCAGCACCGTATTTAGCGATTTTTGACTGGCCCGTATGCCAGTATACGGGCCAATCAAAAAAAAAAAAGCAGAGGGCTGTTTCACCAGGATTTAAACCGGCAGTGCGGAACTCGGATCGGGCTGCTGATCCCAGGACAATCCCACTCAAATAGGGACTCTGGCAACCCTGGTTCTAGCAGTGGTGGCTTTACAGTTATCAGTGAGGGAGGTTTTGCATCTGCAAAGGGTTCTGAGTTTTTTGTGTACTTTTGTTATTTTGTATCTTTCGGCTTTTCCCAGTTAGGGGTCACCACAATGGAACTCCGGTCCGTTAATGATTGGCAATAGATTCTTACGTGCTGAGTTGCCGGCCCTGATGCACAACCTTCAACGAAGGTATGAGGTATGCCCATGCATGCTTGTCTCCACACAGAAGACGCTCTAGCTGAGAATCGAACAGGACAACGTCTTACTGTGAGGCATCAACACTACCGCAGCACCACCACCGCAGTTGTTTGTGCTATATGCTTGTGGAATTTCAAGTTGTGATCTGTGATGACTCCTAGTAGTTTGGTCTGTGAGACGTGTGTAATGAGGGTACTGTTAGAGGAGATTATTTTAAAGGGGGGGATAGAGTAGCCTACATATATACCTGAGGTTGCATATGTAGGCTACATATGTGAGTATGCTTAGGCATGCACTCATACCTAACATAACTGATATAAACAAATACATAACATATATATATATATATATATATATATATATATATATATATATATATATATACATATATATATATATATATATATATATATATATATATACACACACACACACACACACACACACACACACACACACACATATATGTGTGTGTGTGTGTGTGTGTGTGTCCATGCATGTATTTGTGTGAGCATGTCTATTTGAGTGTTTGATTGCATGTCATAACTCTGAAATAAAGTTTTCACTTCCTGTAATATTCTGTCTCATATGAAATCAAAGTCTGTGTACCCTTGTATCATGTATCCCTTACTTTAAAGTCTCATTTCCACCTTATGGGATAACTGCTGCCATGGAATCTGTCATTAAAATAATGTATAGAACACTAAATAAAATTGTATGAAATACAATAGTATGACAAGGTTTTTTTTTCTATGTAGTTCTAACTGGTAGATGTCACTTGCCCTTCCTGTGACTCAAAGCTTAGTAATGTGTACAGTTGTTCCCTCGACTTAGTATTATGTGACCTTTAACAGCAGATTTACTTTAGCTATGATGAGTCTCTTCATTATATGGGCAATCGATTAAAATATTTCATTTTTCAGATATGCACTAGAAGCCGCCCTCTTCTATTACAGTCTAATATGTTTGTTATTGCGCTTTATTCTCATCCCATTGCAGGCCCTCATGATGTGTCAACATCTAGAGGTCTGGCATGCTTGCTAGGGGCTACCTCTGTATATCCCTTGACTATTCCCTCTCAACCACTTTTCACTCAGGATTTTGGTATACCTCTCTCTAATCTTGCATAATTTCATTAATACTTAGACATTATGTCTCCACATATCATTCACATTTCCAAAGTATTCCCATATTTTCTTTCTGAGGTGTGAGGGATGAGAGTTTATCACTTTTATGTCAGCAGTGGAAAACTGCTACACTAATTGGGCTTCAAATACTTTGAGGATGTTTCTTTGGTATTTATGCAGATCACCTCACCCTCCTTTGTTATGGAATTCCACCTTTATCCTTTGAACAATTAAGGTGACATGAAAATAACTTTATTTTGTTCCTTTGAGATTGCCTGTCCCTCTTTTGTTATGGATTTCCACCTTCCTCTGAACAAATAGCTTGATATCAGCCAACGCTGTCTTCTTCCTTTCACATCAGCAATCCCTCTTTATTATGGGTTTCTACCTTCTTCCTCAGCAATTAGCTTTACACTTCCACCTTTTCTCACCATTTCTTCAAAGTGCAGTCTATGCATAACACTAATGCAAATTATACTTTATCTCTGATTGTTTGAACTCGGTGTTTATTGGCATGTGGCTGTTTCAGTCAATCTTGTCTGATTCTGATCAGTACTGAAGAATTTCAAGGAGAAGGCAATATCTTACAGATGAGAATGTCACAGGAAGTCAGGTTATCCTGCATCCATTTATTACTTCATATATTTGCAATTGTCATTGGAAATGTGCCTTTTCAGAGGATATCACACACACACACACACACACACACACACACACACACACACACACACATATATATATATATATATATATATATATATATATATATATATATATATATATATATACATACATATATGATTCACATTAATTTCATCTATTGTGCATTAAGTTGAATCCCAATGTATTAATTTGTAGTACAGGAAAAGTGACATTTTAAAGTAGAATTATACAATTACAAAACGTGGGTCATTAACACATTATAAACAGTTATAGAAAATGAAAAGTAGAGGCTCAGGGAGAACCTCTGTACAGAATGTGGAAAGTATCATACATTAGCATTATACATTTCAAAATTTAGAATGAACCAATTATAAACATTGTTTTTACTCAGCAGTTAGACAATGGATACATTGTAAATTTGAGGATATATATGTGTATGCATGTATGTATATATATATATATATATATATATATATATATATATATATATATATATATATATATATATATATATATATATATATATATATATATATTTTTTTTTTTTTTTTTACAAGATGCTAGGCAGGAGTTAAGGCAAATATAGTGAGGAATAAAGGCAAATATAGTAAAGTATTAAGAAGATTGATGGGGGAAGGTTATTACATAATTGGGTGCAAGAACAGTTCCAGGTAGAGGACAGGTAAGAATGTAGAGAAAGTTTAAAACTGACAGTTTTATGAAGTGGCATGATATCATACAGCTTCAGAGATCATCCATGTGCAACTAACAATGGGCAAAACTGCAATTCAAATTGTAGCTTGCTACAGATCAACCACCATGTCCCAGGACCCCCATTCCGCGTTTCTGCAAACACTGGGAAACATAAAGGTCCTACCAAACACCCTAATATTGGGTGATTTCAATTACCCAAACATTAACTGGGAGAACTACTCAAGTACTAACTCCCTTGCCCAACTTTTCCTAGAATTTATAAACTCAAATGCCCTGGTTCAACTGGTCAACACTCCCACTAGAGGTGACAACATATTGGACCTGGTCATCATAAACATGGGTGACCGGTGTTCCACACCAGAGGTCAACCCCTCACTGGTAAGATCTGACCATAAACAAATCACTTTGGATATCTATATTCCACCCCCACCCCCGGACAAGAAAGCCACCATGTAAAACTTTTCAAAATCAAACTTCACGTTACTTAAGACTGAGGTGGAAAGTTTCAAAGCCCCCATGCTGAAGGATAACCCTGTCCAAGCTGCAAAATCCTTTACTAAAGCATTCTATGGGCAGCTACAAGAATGCATGCATCGTGCCATCCCAAGCAAAACTAAAACTCACTCCTCCAAGGAAAGGAAACCAGTCTGGTGGACTCCTGCCATAAACAAGCTATACAATAGAAGGAGGAAGCTAGTACAGAAAAGAGTAAAATCCCAAGAAGGGAAGACATCCCTGATCAGAATCAGCAAGAAACTACAATCCCTCATAAAATCATCCAAGGCGAGCTTTGAAAGAAAAATTGCCAAGGACTCCAAAGATAACCACAAGGCATTCTTTAGCTATGTCAAGAATCTAAGTGGCAATGCTCAGATCTGCTCAGAGTTAGTGCAGAATGGCACAAAATACACTGAACTGACCGATATCGCCAAAATCCTGGCAGACAGGTTCAGCACAAACTTCACCCCCCAAAAGGGCCCATAACCATACAAGAAGAATGTATAGTCCCTGAAATCACAGACAGGTTAAAACAGCCCTCTCCAAAGCCAAAATCTCCGCATCAATGGGATCGGATGGTGTCCCAGGCTGCGTCCTACACAAGCTCAAAGACAAACTAACCACTTACCTAAACACACTGTTCAAACTCAGCCTCTCCACAGGCTACATACACATAGAGTGCCGCACAGCAACGGTTATTCCGCTCCACAAAGGTGGAGCCACAACAGAGCCTGGGAACCATCGCCCTATAAGCCTGACTAGCTTGGTCTGCAAGGCTATGGAGTGCATCATCATGGAACTCATTAACAGAGACTTTGGGAACCTCCAAACACTGGACCCTACCCAGTTTGGCTTTGTTAAGGGCAGATCATGCCTCCTAAACCTGGTGGAATTATTTGAGACAGTTACCAAGGCTATAGAGAAGGGAAAGGTGGTACACACAGTCTACCTAGACCTCGAAAGGCCTTCGACACCTTTCCCCATTCTGGTACTATAGACAAGCTCACCAGCCTGAACATAAACCCCTACTTCTCAAGATGGGTTGCCAACTGGCTCAAGGACAGAACCCACATAGGTTCATAGGTTGGTACTAGGCTATCAGCCCTAGGGCCTATGCAAGCCTAACCATAACAATTCCCTGGATATTTCTTCCCACAATATTTACTTCTCCAGGCCCCTGTCTAGCAGGGCGACTGACATGATCCCCGGGGTGAATTTCCTATCTCCCATCCAATCATCAAGGTTCCTTTTGAAGAGGGCCAATGAGGTGCTCTGCTTGATATATATGGTCAGTCTATTCCAGAGTATGGGGAGTCTCTGGGTCAGGAACCTATCCCTCCAGCATGTTTTGTTCATTGTGATGACAAGGTTTAGATCCCTGGAACGTGTGGCTCTGAGGGATTGGGATTTCTTTAAGTGGAGCATGTCCAACAGCACAGGGTTTGACATGGCCTTGTATGTTAAGCAGAGATCGCCTCTGAGTAGATGATATGCCACAGAGTACAGCTGGAGTTTTTTTTTAGATGGTCAGTATATGGCATCTGCTTTAGGCCTATGATTCTTTTAGTGAGATATTTCTGTGGCCTTTCCAGCTGTTGCAGATGTCTTGTGAGGTACATACCAAATGGGGCATTATACTCTATAATGGGTCTAATGAGGGATGAGTACAGTGGGACAATGACCTCCTTTTTTCTGGATGAAAAGCCCTTAGTGATGAGGTGTGCCACATAGAAGCATTTCCTGACTGTTGTGGCAATGTGGTTATCGAAAGTGAGACCACTGTCCACCTGTGTCCCTAAGTCTCTCATCACACTTTCGATGTTTAGTGTCCTGCCACCTATGTGGTAATTCATGGGTACATGTTTTTTTTCCAAAGGGGATAACTATACATTACTTGGCATTAAGCTTGAGCCCATGGCTCTGGCACCAGGCATCTGTTTCTGCAAGGTCCTTTTGTAGAATATCCATATCATTTGGGGATTCAATAATGGCTCCCAGTTTGCAGTCATCTGCAAACTTTGTTAGGCAGAGTCCCTTAGTATTGGCCTGTACTTCAGAGAAGTAGATGCCAAACAAGAGTGGTCCCAGGACTGAACCCTGAGGTACTCCACTTGTCACTTATCTGGAGATGGATTTGGAGTCGGCTACTCTTACTGTCTGGGTTCTGTCAGTAAGCCAGTTAGCAACCCATCAAGTTACATAGGGATTTATGCCCAGCTTAGTAAGTTTATCTATGATTCCAGAGTGGGGGATGGTGTCAAAGGCCTTGGCGAAGTCCAGATAGGCTGTGTGGACTGCCTTACCCTCATCCACAGCTCTGGAGACTGATTCAAAGAAGTCAATCAGATTCAGGAGACAAGATCGGTCCTTCACAAACCTAAACTGGGTGGGGTCCAGTGTTTGAAGGTTGCCAATGTCTTTGTTTATAAGTTCCATGATAATGCATTCCATGCCCTTGCAAATCAGGCTTGTCAGACTGATGGGACGGTAGTTCCCGGGATCCAAGGTGGATCCTCCCTTGTGGAGTGGGATAACTGTAGCTGTGTGCCACTCAGTGGGCACGAAGCCTGAGGTGAGACTATGATTAAACATGACACTTAGGTGAGGTGCCAGTTCATTTTGTTCATGTAGTACACAGCCTGGGATGCCATCTGGTCCCATGGATGCTGTATTCTTAGCTTTGGAGAGTGCGGTTTCTACCTGTGTGGCCGTGATTATCGGAATTTGGGAATCGTTTGGTATTGAGATGGGCCCTTTAGGGGGTGAGAGTGGGGTGAAGCTGGCACTAAATCGATCTGCCAGGATATTGGCAATATCCTTGGGATCAGTATATTTAATGCCATTCTGTTGTAACTCAGAGCAGATCTGAGCATTGCCATTTAGATTCTTGACATAACTATAGAATGCCTTGTGGTTGTCTTTGGAATCTTTGGCAATTTTATTTTCGTAACTAGCTTTTGAGGATTTTATGAGGGATCTCAGCTTCTTACTGAGGCTGGTGAGGGAGTTTTTTGCATCCTGGGATTTTCCTCTTTTTTGCAACAGTTTCTTCCTTCTGTTATGTAGTTTGTTTATAGCAGGGGACCACCAGATTGGCTTCCTTTTTTTGGAGAAGAGCATCTTGGTACTATTTGGGATGGCACGATTCATGCACAAGTGGATGTGCTCGTACAGTGCCTTAGTGTAGGATTCTACAGTCAAACTTCCAGATCCCATCTGCTTGGGTGTTGTGAAGTTTGTCACTTCTGACTTCAGTAGCTTGAAGTTGGCTTTGGAGAAGTTTTTTAAGGAGGTTTTCTTACTGGGGGGTGGCGGTGGGATGTGGATGTCAAGGGTGATTTGCTTATGGTCAGACCTGACCAATGAGGGGTTGACCACTGGTGTGGAGCATCTATCTCCCATGTTGGTAATGACCAGGTCTAGGATATTGGAGCCCCTGGTGGGACAATGGATTAGTTGATCCAGGGAAAGAACCATTGGGAAAAGGAGTTGGCACCTGAGTAGTTTTCCCAATTAATGGCAGGGTTTTTGAAATCACCCAGTATCAGGGTGTTTGGTTGTATCTTAATATTTTCCAGTATGTTTAGAAAGGTGTAGTGAGAATCTTGGGGCATAGTTGGGGATCTGTAGCAAGCTACAATTTGGATCGCAGTCTTACCTAGTGTTAGTTGCACCTGGAGAATTTTAGATGCATTGTGTTAGGCAACTAGCCTGGAGGTGTGAATATCCTTGGTGAATATTTATTTATTTTTTATTTATCATTTGTTGACTGGGAAAGTCCGACTAGGTTCCACAGAGCCTGTTTTCAGCGGAGGCCCGGGGAGAAATGCTCCAGAGGACACTCCTCCACCTTTAGTGTTTTGGTCCTGGTTTTGTGGCTGAAAAGTGTGGTAAGAATTGTAGCCTGGTATTGCAGGGGTGCTCTCTGGAGCCTTGAACCAGGTCTCAGTTACTGCACAGATATCGATGTTCTCCATTTTTAGGAGTGCCTCGAGAGAGAGTGCATTTTGAGGTTTAGACTTCTTGAGTAGCATTACCTTCAGATTTTGCCTGCTTCTATCTGTTACGGTGGTGGTTTTATCCTTTGAACCTTGCCTAAAAAAGGCACTATAGGGGTGGCAAGAGCTTTAGCCAGTAACCTGAATCCCAGGGGTGACAGGTGCAGACCATCTCTGGCAAAGCATCGTGGTTTGTCGATCATGTCTTCCCAGGCGGACAAATACTGGATCCCCTTTGAATGACACCAGAAGCTTAGCCAATTGTTAAAGTCAATCATTTTGTCCTTATACTGTGGTATCATTCTGGGCGAAGGCAGGATGCTACTCAGGGCTAGGGTCATAACTGCCTGGGTCACATGATCCAAGAGCTCTTTCATATCTCTTTTCATGTAGTCCAGGGAGGTACGTCTGAAGTCATTCACTCCAGCATGGACAATGACAGAGTCGTATTTGTACTTGTTGTGGAGTGACTTGAGTGCATGCGTTATGTGGCGGATCCTGGCACCCGACAGGCAGCTGACTGTAATTTTCTCCTTGTTCAGTCTGGTGAATGGGACATCAGTGTGCCTGACTATAGAGTCACCTATGACTAAAGTGTTGGGTACATTGTCTTGCCTTAGGGGCTGTTGTTGGGTGGCACACTGGTGTTGTGAGCTATGTGTCACTTTGGTTGTGACTGGTGTTTGTTTGCGTTTTGGCTTCGGAGGTCCTTGTTGCTTGGGCAGGTTAATGTTAAGGGCCTCCGCATATGTGGGTTTAGTGTTGCTATGTGTGGGTGGTGAGAATTGCGGGAGCTAGGTCTGTCTCTAAACCAGTTACAAGTGGTGTTCCCCAGGGCTTAGTCCTAGGAACCCTCCTGTTCGGCATATACTTCTCAGAGGTACAGGCAAGCACAGGAGGACTATGGCTGACCAAGTTCACAGATGACTGTAAACTAGGGGCTATAATTGACTCTCCGGCTGACACAGACATCCTCCAAAAGGGTCTCCCTGAGATGGATACCCGGTGTCAAAATCCTGGCCTCAAACTAAATGCCAAAAAGTGCATAGTCATCCCCTTTGAAAAAAAACAAAGTACCCACAAACTACCACATAGGTGGTAGTCCTCTAAATACAGAAGACGTGATAAGGGATCTGGGGACCCAAGTAGATAGTAATCTCACCTTTGATAATCACATTGCCAAAGTGGTTAGAAAATCCTTTTACATGGCCCACCTAATCACAAAAGGGTTCGCATACAGATCAAAAGAGGTCATTGTGCCCCTGTACTCATCACTCATCAGACCCATCTTAGAGTACAACGCCCCATTTGGGGTGTACCTTACAAGACACCTACAACAGCTGGAAAGACCACAGAAGTACCTCACCAAGAGGATCAATGGCCTCAAACAGATGCCCTATGCAGCTCGACTGAAGAAACTCCAGTTGTACTCGGTTGCATACCTCCTACTCAGAGGTGATCTCTGCCTGACATACAAGGCCATGTCCATCCCAGAATTGATGGACATGCTCCACCTAAAGAAAACCTTATCCCCTCGAGCCACATGCTCTAGGGATCTAAACCTCACCACAACAATAAATAGGACATGCTGGATGGATAGATTCCTGTACCCAGAGACTTCCCATGCTTTGGAACAAGATCCCAGTCTACATTAGGCAGAGCTCCTCGCTAACACTCTTCAAAAGAAATCTTGACAAGTGGATAGGAAACAGAAAGTTTACCTCGGGGATCACTTCAGTGGCTCTGCTGGACAGAGGCACAGGGAACTAATGAAAGGGGACAGCGAAAGCCAACACATTCTGGCTAGGCTTATAAATGCCTTTGGGCAGATAGCCTATTACCCACCTATGAACATATGACAAGGTTTTTTTTTTTTTTTGGGTCGATCTGAGGGATAAGGGGAGAGCATTCCACTTTTTGGCTAGGGAGAAAGAGAAGATAAGTTGTCCAGTTGTTTTAAAAAACTGAACTGAATTTAGATTTCAGGAACTGCAGATTTCACTGAATCTCATATCAGTGGAACACTGTAGAAGGATGTCATCATTCAATGCTGGTATATGGTGTATGATAGTGGAATAGTAGTAGGTAGAAGTTAATTATGTTCACAATATCATGTATAGCTTACATCTTACTGTCAAGTGATTGAGCCAGCAGGTTATCACTGAATGAAGAGTTTTCTCTTTTGCCTGCAATGGTGTCATGTTCACAATAGTGTTAACAGTGGTATGAAGTGTGCATTGATCTGCACCCTGCAATAACAAAGCTTTAGGAGAGAATTTGCTGTAATTGACATTTTCTATGAATTGCATTTCAGTCTAATTTGTAATTGACACGAGTGTTATTTTCCTTTTTTAAATAGTTAAATAGATATAAACATTTATCTATCTATATCCTGTCTAGATATATATATATATATATATATATACATATATATATATATATACATATATCTATATATATATATATATATATATATATATATATATATATATATATATATATATATATATATATATATATATACATATACCTATATATGTGTGTATAATTCAATATAGATATTGATATATATAGCAATATGTGTATGTGAGTCTCTATATATATCTATATACTTGTGTGTGTGTGTGTGTGTGTGTGTGTGTGTATATATATATATATATATATATATATACACACACACACACACACACACACACACACACACACACACACACACACACACATCCTTACATCACTTGCCATTTAACTATTTTGTTAAAAATAGAGATAAATGCATGAAGAGATCAGTCTATGTAAGTACACAGTGTTTGTATGTATATGGACATATTTCTTACTACACTTATTGCTATACCGATCTGACTCTATGGTTGTATATATTTGTACACAGAAAAAAATTAATTTGTATATTTATACATGTATATGTACAGAGAAGGAGAGAGAGTTCACGTTCATTGCATCCAGTGCACAATCACTTGAATCAGTAATATTTTCATACCCATGTGTTAATTCAACCATATCCATTGGACGACACATATTTCATATCCACATAATTGAGAATAAAATAAGAGTGTCTACATCTCAAAAAAAAAAAAAAAAACTGTTGTAAGACAAGGAATTGAAACTTGTTAAAATCCCTGCAATATTGGCAGTGCTTGGAGGTCCAGGAATTAAAGTGGCAAGCTCCAGTTGAATGCTGAGTGTTTTTCTGGATTAAATGAACATTTAAATACTAAATGCGCTCTCAGATGAGGAAGGTACCCTAGGTGATTTTATTTTAAAAGTGTTTACTGTAGCTGCTGCAGTCTCTATTTAATGTTTACAACACTTTTATTGACTACTGAGGTTTTATTGCCATTAGGAATTCCTCCCTTTGCACCTCTTTATTTTTTAAAATGTGCCTTTCTTAGTTACGATGGTTTAGAATTGGATTAGGTATGATCCAGGATGTTACTTAAACATGTTTTGACTTCTCTACATATATTTCTTGTCTCACATTTTATCTTGTTCACATTCCGAAGAAGTTTATGTTACTAATAAAGAATAAGTTTATCTCGTTGTTTAACCTAGCCAGGTGAAGAAGTTTTTATTTTTTTATACAGTAGACTACCCCTTATCTGGTCTCTCTTTAACCGGCCGTCACATTTCTGCTGTAGCCCTAGCAAAAGACAACAAAGAACAACACTTCCACCTCTTCTGGGCTAAATAATGACAGACATTTGAGTTTTAGACTTCATATTCATTAGAAAAATGCATATTAACACAAATCATGTAATTCTAGATGATTTATAACCTATAAATGCTATTTTGTATGCTTTTTCTGATTAACCAGCCATTCGTTTTTCCAGCTTAAGGTCCGGTCCCAGCAAGACTGCATAAGAGGGAGTGTACTGTAGTTCTTAGTTTCTTTTGGTTTTATGTCAGTTTTTTATTTGGAATATATCTCTATACATCGATATGTATGTATATGCATGTGTGTCTAATTATCTTTGCTAGTACTTCCTTATCTTCAGCTATCCACCTTACCTACCTATTATAGTCAGTCCTCATAAAGTCTTACTACCTTTGTTCCACACCACCTCTTCCACTCTCAGCCTTAATCTCCCTGTCACCATTTACTTTTTGTTCTGACCCCATTCTATCTCCCTTTATGCTCTTCTCCCATCCTTTACTCTTCTCTCACTCTCTTGAGCTGCTATAATGGCATTTGTGAAATGATTCACACATGAATATTAATTATTTCCCCAAAGTAAATATTTTATAATATTGTATTTTATACCACACAGTTTAACTGTCATGTTAACTACTTTTCCATAAATCATTACTCTATATTTTTCCTTTTTTCTATGTACTGCTCTTACTATGCTTAACTGAAAACACTTTTACCTCATTACATTTCATCATTTGTTCTCTGCCTCTAAATTGCACAGTATTTCTATGCTCTTCAAATTGAAAGTAAAAACTATAATTACTGATATTTGCTGTCATAGGTTCATAGGTGTGTACTAGGCTAATGGCCCTGGAGCCTTTACAAGCCTAGCCCATAAGATTACCTTGGCATTGTGCCACCCGACCTTAGTTTCCAGTGCCTCTGTCGAGTTGAGCCACTGGAGTGAGCCCCAGGGTGAATTTTCTATTTCCCATCCACTCATCAAGATTTCTCTTGAAGAGGCCAGTGAGGTGCTCTGCTTGACATGTATGGGAAGTCTATTCAATAGCATGGGCAGTCTCTGGGTTATGAACCTGTCCCTCCAGCATGTTCTGTTGATTGTGGTAATGAGGTTGAGGTCTCTGGAGTGTGTAGTGTGGAGGGATTGGGATTTCTTTAGATGTAGCATTTCTAACAGAGCTGAATCAGACATGGCTTTGTAAGTCAAGCAGAAATTGCCTCTAAGTAGGAGATTTGAGACAGAGAGTAGTTGGAGTTTTTTTTAGTCTGTCCATATTAGGACAAGTGTTTAAGGCCTGGGATCCTCTTTGTGAGGTACTTTTGTGGCCTCTCCAGTTGTTGCAGGTGTCTATTGAGGTACATGCTAAATGGGGCATTGTACTCAATGATTAGCCTAATGAGGGAAGAGTAGATGGAGACAATGATCTCTTTCTTCCTGGATGCAAAACCCTTAGTAATGAGATGTGCCACATAGAAGGACTTTCTGACCACAGTGGCAATGTGGTGGTCAAAAGAGAGATTGCTATTAACTTCCCAGATCTCTTATAACGCCTTCTGCGTTCAGTGTACTACCATTGATGTGATAATTTAAGGGAACCGGTATTTTCCCAAGGGGGATGACCACATTTTTTGGCAGTGAGCTTAAGGCCATGGTTCTGACACCAATCATTGGTCTCAATGAGGCCATTCTGTAGGATGTTTACATCACCTGGGGAGTTAATAGCTTCCAACTTGCAATTCTCTGTGAACTTTGTCAGCCAGAGTCCCTTCGTGTTGGCCTGGAGTTCAGAGAGGTAGATGCCAAACCGGAGAGGACCCAGGGCTGAACCCTGTGGGACTCCACTCGTGACTGGTCAGCATGTTTTACTATTGTTTGTTTCACCTTTGTATAGCAACTACTTTTGAATTTATACATATATTACTGCTGTATAAATGTTACTATTAACTCAGTTGTTGTTGTGTCTTTCGGCTTTTCCCGGTTAGGGGTCGCCACAGCGGAACTCCGGTCTGCTAATGATTGGCAGCTGATTTTTACGTGTCGAGTTGCCAGCCCTGATGCACAACCTATAACGAAGGTATGCCCATTCATGCACGTTTCCACACAGAAGACGCTCTAGCTGAGAGTTGAACCGCACAGCGTCTTACTGTGAGGTGACAACGCTACCGCAGCACCACCACCGCGGACTATTAACTCAGTTGTATAAATATGTAAATGTCAGTATTTACTGGAGGTTTTCTAACCAAGCCTCCACTACAAATGAATGTTTGACACAGTCGAACACTCACAGCCAACAGATGTCAATAATTACACAAATAAATAAAATAGGGAGATAGAGAGATATACTTACATATACTCACAGATGCGTAAGTGTAGAGATAGCTTTAGTGTACACATATAGGAATGTGCAGGTTATTACTAGCATAAGGGTAAGATAGGTGCATAGGTTTGATAGTGTGCCTGTGTGTCTGCAATTTTGGTGAGTTACAGTAATGGGAGTATCTAAACACAAGAACAGATACAGAAATATGCATGCACATCCAAATCTACATCTATATGTTTAGATCTAGCTGTTTATAGGTTCATAGATTAGTACTAGGCTAACTGCCCTTGTGAGCCATTTTAAGCCTAGCCAGTTATCCCTTATGAGACTCAAATCCTGCACCTTGTGTTTGTAAGGCAAACACCTTAACCATTAGGCCACCCTCCCAACATGTTGTGAATGTTGCATGCAATATGGTCAACCCCACATTAGCTGTTCAAGTTTTATGTTGAACAATACGTTAGACATATATGCATCTATGATAGTCTAGTGAAACTTCATCACATCAAATGTCTATGTCTGCATGCAAGTGTACATATATAACACACACACACACACACACACACACACACACACACACACACACACATATATATATATATATATATATATATATATATATATATATATATATATATATATATATATATATATATATATATATATATATATATATATATGGGTCTACTTTACGTGGTTGACTTTTCATAAAGTCGACTTTCATATGGCCGAGACCATATGATCAAAACACAAAAAACACAACGAGCACTTACCTTAAAACTGTTAGGGCAAGCCCCTGCATCTCATGGGGCTCCACCCCCACACCCCCGGTAACTTAAATATACCAACTCTGAGATCGCACTACAGTGCGGAAGAGGTAAATTTTCCCATTCCGCACTGTACGGAGATAGCGGTTCCCCATGGTCAGCTTTTCAAAAGTCGATCATATGGTCTCGGCCATATGAAAGTCGACTTTGTGAAAAGTCGACCATATGAAGGGGACCCATATATATATATATATATATATATATATATATATATATATATATATATATAAAATGTGTGTTTGTGCATGTATAATTATATACACATTTGTCTCTCTATCCATATGTATCTCCCTTTATATATAAAAATATAAAAGTGTGTTTATATATATATATATATATATATATATATATATATATATATATATATATATATATATATATATACTTACTTGCATGTATGTGTGTCTGTATATACATATAGATATATGTTTATTTATTTATGTAATCTGCTTGAAACTAGCATTTACTAAATGTTCAATTTATATTATTATCTTGGAGCTTTTCTCCCCAGGCCTCCTCTGAAAATGGACATATATCCAGTCGGACTATCCCTGTCAACAAATGTAAAATAAAAAATTAAATAAATTATTTATGCGCATACACACACACAAATATATATATATATATATATATATATATATATATATATATATATATATATATATACACACACACACACATTTATATTTACACACACATATATAAAAAAATACAGACACACACACACTGACACACAAGATGAATGAAATTATATTCATCTACACACATAGAAATAACATATACATATACACATGTTTTATTTATATATATATATATATATATATATATATATATATATATATATATATATATATACATACACACACTTTGATATATAAATGAGCACCATCTGTTTCTTCAGCCATTTCTTTGTTTGCCAACTGGCATTGCAATACTGTTTTTTTTTAAACATACTTTTTCTCAAAGAGAAACTTTGCCCGATGCTAGCTTTGCAATAAAAAGTAAACCCAGATATATCTTGGCTCTGTGTGTATGTATGAATGAATCTGAGTACGAGTTTAAGTTAAAGTGAGGAGTAGGTCGGGATCGATTAAGTATGTGTGTGCAACTGTTAGTGTTAATAATTTAGGTCACAGTTCAAATGGGCAAAACCTTTAGAGTATGTGCATGTCTTTGTGAGTGCCTGTGTCCATTTTCAGAGTTTTAGCAGGTATGTGCAGTGTTAGTTGTATAGAAAAGACTATTTTTATACTTCTTAATTGTCCAGATTAACAGAGAATAACCTCATTTTTGGTCTTTTCCTCGCTAAATATGTGGATTTCTGGCAAATGACTGTTATGATCTGAGGATGAAGTCAGTAAATAATGACATAGATTCTAAGACTGCAAAACCTTCAGAAAATGTTTGTTAAATCATACTCTGCTACTCTAGTCTGTCTATATTCATAGAAGTATTTAAAATATGTCACTATTTTTGGGCTTCTGTTATCCCCTGTGGCCGATTCAGTAGTTGGATTGGATACTCTAAATGTCTTTCTAACGTGTGCTGAAACTCAAGCACCCAAGAGGACACACATGCAAATAGAGTACATGCCGACTCCACACTTAAGGGACCACAGCTTGAGAAGTAATGCGGAGAACCTTATGCTGTTAGGTGTCAATGCCATCTGCTGTGGTGCTGGCAGGTCCTTTATATACATATTTGTTTGTGTGTGCGTGCGCATGTTCTACAATGCCAGTATTGAAAGTCACTCAATCAAAATATGGTTTAGATACATTTAAATAAAGACCATTTTAATTTTTTATTCATTTTATTTTAGCCATGGAATCAGGCTGCACATAGATGAACACTGTTCCTAGGGGAGCACTGCCATGTGGAACACAGGGTTTAACTATTACCAAATTAACCCAAATAAGATAGTCAGCTTATCATTGCAACTGGTTCTGTACACTATTCCTTTACAATGAGAAATCTATTCAGTAAACACGCAAAAATACAAATTTCTCGATCATGACTTCTTGATGGGTGGAATCCTGTGTAGGACCCCTGTGGATCAGGATATTTATCTCTGATGTGGCACACACAGCAGGTGGGGATGGATCTTCTTACTCGACTTCCAAGCTGCCTATACTTCCACATTGTGAACTGCCGGTATGCAGTTTGATGGTTATGCTTATTTTCATCAGCTTCTTGTGGTAGCCCAAATACAGCATGGCAATATGCGTATGCAACTTGCAGAACACCTGCTTAGAACACATTCTTCCATTTCCTATGGACATCAAACAACATTTAATTACTTAAACTGCTGGTAAAACACAAGAAAGAAAACATGGCACCGATGGCCCTATTGCATTCAATCCAAGAAGGATGGACATGTACCATGTGCATAAGATGTCTCATTTTTAGTAGTACACTGCCTTGAAATAAATAGCTTGACCTTTCAGAATAATGGCCATGCATGACTTTAAGTTCAGATGTGTCTTCCAAAAGTGAAGTGTTGGACATATCATCCCTTACCCATTTCTTACCTTTTTCCTGTAAAGCCTGAATGAGATGATTTTACCAATGCTATGCAGCATTATGTACTGGCATACCAACAAGGCAAAGCCAGGAACTGCCACTTAAATTTAGCTATTTTTTTCTATCAGTTAAACACATTCTTGATGTCTACCCACAGGTATTCCTAAGCAGAGTGGTGCACGGAGCCTTCATATTCTCATCTTGTATTACCCATCTGTTAACTGTGCTGTTAGCAGCAGGGCTGTTAATGTTGATGCAATGGACTGTGTGTACTTCACAGCCAATCCTTTGAACAGTCCCTTATTCAAGTTAATTGATGCAGTTCAGAACAACATTGGGTTGAGACTCAAGCTAATTGCCAAGTACTGCCTCCTGTGTTACCTGAAATTATGATGCAATATACAATCACTGTGAATTCTGGACTACAGACTGCATATAATTGTAGCTGAGTTGAATGATTTAGTGAAACAGATAACTTTCATTTAATTAGACCAATGAAACATATCACGGATGCAAACGTACACAGTGGTGACTGTCAGAACAGAACCATTAAATGCATTACACTTTGTTAAAAACATTATATCTCGTCTTACTCTGGATACAAATAAAACTGTCTACAGGAGTTACCACTGTATCTCACTTCCTTACCTGCAGAAGTGATATGCAGTATTGCGGTACATAACTGCAGCAGACACTCTCCACTGCTGTAGGCATTAATCAGCAGTGGTTGCAAACACACCATTCAGGAATACTGTGGCCTGGATGTCCTGTAGATTGTCTGCTGGAATTCCAAGGGGCCTGCAGAAGTTCACTGATAAGAGCTGATTTCCTTTCTGCTACAGTGACACATAGATCTTGAAGCTCCTGTCTTGTAAGTTCTTCAGTTTGATTCTAGTGAAAAAAAAAAAACACATTGCAATGAACCCACCACAAGAGTTACAGACTGGAGACGGTAAGGAAATGGTAGAGTAAAACTGTCAGTGAAATACATATCCATGGAAGATAATGACTAAGGTTGCACAGTACTACACTTGCTTAACAAATCGTAGAAACTGCAATGTGATAAGTATCTGAGTCTGTCATGTTAAAAAGAAATCATTATTATAAGAGGATGTCATGGGCGGAGATCATATATAAAATAAGGTAGCACTAGTAACTTTAAATGTCCAAAGCTGTTTGCTGGTCTTCTTTCTTCTTCTGGTGTTTACACTGGCACATCCTTGAGTTGAAGCTGTTCTTTGACACACCAGCTGTGAACCATGTCAGTGATGCATATAGCTGCTGACAGCAGATTGAATCATTGATGTGTCACTGGCAGATTCATTAGTAATAGCAATTTCTTTTTAGCACCTCCAGGAATGTATGGATGAAGCAATCCCTAATAAAATCAAGACCTTTTCCACCAAAGGCAGGCGCCCGGTCTGGTGGACTCCAGCCATAAACAAACTCTACAACAAGAGGAGAAAGCTACTACATGACAGAGCAAAATCCCTAAATGGGAAGGCATCTCTGATCAATACTAGCAAAAAACTACGATCACTCATAAAATCATCCAAGGCCAACTTTGAGAGAAAAATCGCTAATGACACAAAAGACAATCATAAAGCCTTCTTTAGCTATGTTAGAAACCCGGGTGGAAACTCCCAGATATGCTCAGAATTAGTCCAAAATGATAAAAAAATCACTGAACCCACAGACATTGCCAACATACTGGCAGACAGGTTCAGTGCAAATTTCTCCCTCCCCCCCAAAAGGAGAAACATCTATCCCACCAGAGTCTAGCCTCCCAAACATCTCAGATGCCCAGGTGAGAGCTGCTCTCTCTAAAGCAAAAAACACAGCATCAATGGGACCAGACGGTGTCCCCGGCTGTGTGCTACACGAACTCAATGAGGAACTAAACCCACACATAAGGCTGCTGTTTAATCTTACTACAGGATACGTACCCAAAGAATGGCGTACGGCAACTGTGGTCCCACTCCACAAAGGCGGTGCTTCTATGGACCCTGGAAATTACCGCCCCATAAGCTTGACGAGCCTTGTCTGCAAAGCTATGGAGAGGATCATAATGGAACTCATAAATAAAGACATTGGGGACCTACAGACACTGGATCCTACCCAATTTGGCTTTGTCAAGGGCAGATCCTGCCTCTTGAACTTGGTCGACTTTTTCGAAACAGTCACTAAGGCCATTGATGAGGGTAAGGCAGTTCACACAGCCTACCTTGACCTAGCAAAAGCATTCGACACAATACCCCACTCGGGCATCATAGAAAACTCACCAGCTTAGATGTAAACCCATATGTCACAAGATGGGTTGCAAACTGGCTCAAGGACAGAACACACAGGGTTAGAGTTGCTGGTGCCATGTCAGACTCTAAGCCGGTCACGAGCGGTGTCCCACAGGGCTCAGTCCTGGGCCCCTCTTGTTCGGCATTTATTTTTCTGAAGTGCAGGCAAACATAGGGGATTGTGGCTGACAAAATTTGCAGATGACTGCAAACTGGGCACCATAATTGACACTCCATCAGACACAGACATCCTCCAGAAAGGTCTCATAGAAATGGATAACTGGTGCCAGAGCCATGGCCTTAAGCTAAATGCCAAAAATGTATAGTCATACCCTTTGGGAAAAACAAGGTAACCCCTAATTACCACATAGGTGGTAATCCATTAAACACGGAAGAAGTTATCAGGGACCTGGGCACCCAAGTTGACAGTAACCTCTCTTTTGACACTCACATTGCCAAAGTGGTTAGGAAGACCTTCTACATTGCCCACCTGATCATGAAGGGATTCACATCCAGATCAGGAGAGGTCATTGTACCCCTGTACTCTTCACTTATCAGACCAATGATTGAGTACAACGCCCCATTCGGAATGTACCTTACCCGACACCTGCAGCAGTTGGAAAGACCCCAAAAGTTCCTCACCAAAAGGATAAAGGCTCAAACATATGTCATACGATGCCCGACTGAAGAAACTCCAGCTCTATTCAGTCGCATGCTGTCTGCTCAGAGGTGATCTGTGCCTGACATACAAGGTCATGTCCAACCCGGAATTAATGGACATGCTCCACCTCAAAAAATCCAAATCCACCAGAGCCACGAGAGCAAGAGACTTAAACCTCAACACGGATATAAATAGGACATGCTGGAGGGACAGATTCATCACCCAGAGACTCCCTACACTATGGAACAGAATCCCAGTCCATGTGAGGCAGAGCCCCTCACTGACTCTGTTCAAGAGAAATCTTGACGAGTGGATGGGAGATCGTAGGTTTACCCCGGGAATCATCTCTGTATCACTGCTGGACAGAGGCACAGCAAACTAATGGGTATAGTATTCTCATCCTAAGGGGTGGTGAAAGCCACACACACTCTGGCTAGGCTTATAAATGCCCTAGGGCAGATAGCCTAGTATGTACCTATGAACCTATGAACCTATGAACCTAGGGTGATGTTGTTACTTTCCATTTTAAACTTTAGGATATAAAGTTTTGGCAATTGTTTTAGTTCGTGCAAAAGAGGAACCAAAGTCATTAGGTAAACATTTAACCCCTTTTTATGATAGGTATTGATAAAACTGTCTGTGACGTGTTGTAATAAACAATTTAGACATATGGTAGAAGTAATGGAACTCAGTCTGACACATCACACAATGTGTGAACGAACCAACAGTACTCATGAAGCATGGAATCCACCAATATGTAATAATTAACAGTATCATAAGTATAGGGCATTAACATTTTACCTGTTATTGTATGCTGATATACCAAAGATACTCAAAAATGCACAGCTGTTACCAGTGGTATGCAAGAAATAAAACTTATGTACACCAATGGTAGACTATAGATATTCACTTACTATTCCGGGTGAGTTTTTGCTCCCGTTATGTCCACCACATAAGCAGACAAAATGAATCAAAGTAAGTGCAATAATGGCCTTTGAAAGTGGACAGCTATTTCTGTTGAACTTACCTTAAAATAAAGAATAGATTTGGTCAAAACCTTGACAGTAATATACGTGCAGTAAATAATGGATTATAATGTTTAACATTTCTCTGCTTCAAGCTGTAACTGTGAAAATGAATGGTACATATGCAGTAGTTATTCAGATTAGGTACATAAAAATCATTGTTCATGCATGATAACATTACTCATATGGCACCAATGGGAATTATTTGGCATTGAATAAAAGGCATGCCGGGCACTGATTCATTTAGATGAAGGTGTGCACTTACACTTGTTTGCCTTGCATGGTCTTGAGGTAGGAATGATTAAGATGAATGTTATGGTCTATCGTTACCAGATAATTGCATGTGCAATAGACATGGTATGAATAGGAGTATCTTCTGGAGCATACATTAAAATGTGCTGTTGGAACTGTTCCAGTTCTGCTGTGGTCCTCATGATGTAGGTAGAAAACACCCCCCAAAAAGAATGAAATAAAGGAAGAAACAGAAGTGAAAGAGCTGTCACGCTGCATGCAGGTGTGCTAGAAGCAAAAATAGTGTGTTGAAGTGGCTGTATTGTACCTGTAACCAAGAAGTGACATATCTTGTGAAGGAGTTTATGATCCATTACAACTTCTTCCAAAGCCGCATGTGCTTTGCTGCCCGGTTCTATTCATGGAGTTGTCCAATCTTTCCCAAGTGTCTCATGATTACAATGAGCCAAATAGTCCTCATCAGAACTATCAACCTGCCACTCGTGTTTGTTAATGACATGGTGTAAGACACCACTCCACTGCATCTGTAAGTAGAGAAGGAAAAATGCCTATGTCATTATGTGGTAGAAGTGCATATGTGGCCAAACACAATATAACTGAGGTAATCCCATGATTTACCATAAAGTCTTCCACTGTGTTGGTAGCAGTACTAGAAATTATTGAGATGTTTTTACACCATTTCTACAGCACTCTGTATCCTTTTTCCTGACCAGCCTATGGAAGATAGTGTAATATAGATGTATCGGAGTACTTGTATGGCATTGTCAGTATTACGTATAACAAATAAGAGATGCCCAGTGATGCTCCACACTACAGTTATGCATCGTTACCTTATTAATTCTTTGTGCTAGATTTTTAGCAGCATGCCAGATGTCAAAGGAATGGAAGATTGATGAATAGCATGTCCCTGTAATGGGTTGAAAAGGAACTATGAGGTTACTGTAACAGTGGTAGAGTGTAATGGAATATAGCAGGTTTAAATCATATTAGTTGATACAACAGACCTTCAGGTATGTAAGTTACACTCTTATGCAATTATTGTTTTACATAAACAAATGATAATTTATTCAATGTGATTAAGGATGTATATAAAACATGTGAACCAGGTGCTGAAGGCATTGTCACTGGCATATGATGTTACATTTGGAAGCATAATTCACAATGTTATGGAAGTTAGTAACTGTACTGCCAAGAATGACATCAATATTGGAAGCAAAGTAGGTTGGAATGCAGCTGTTCAGCAAGTCTGCATCCACATAAAACACAGTTCATCCATGTCCTCATTCAAGCACAGCTTGGTTGTATGGATGAGAACCAGAACATTTACCCTAGCACTGATCCATGTACCACTGAGAGATGGTTGAAGCTCATAAATACTGTATTCCATGCATGGGTCCACTCAAATTTTATGTGGTTTAATACAACTGATTCTCCTCGGAGATTATTGATAGTAAGATACCATAGGATTTGTAGATCGATATGTATGTATCCCTTTAAGAAGCTTTCCAGGGACTTGCACAAGTGTACAGATACTGAGCACGTGCGAGCCTGACTGCCATTTTGTACTAAGCTGTTGAGATGTAAGCATGCATGTCTGTGTAGTCTGTCAGTTAATCAGTTCATTTATATCTTGTAATGCTGCTATCCATCCTGATGTGTTTTTATGTAATAAAGCATATAAAAGAACTACCCAACCAGGTTGTCATCTATATTGGAGAGAGATCAGCGACATGGTGTAAGAATGGGATCCAGTTTCTCCAGATTCAAGACTGAGAGGCATCAGTTAAGACTAGTGGGATATAGAGGAGTAAATCATCCACGTTACACATATAATTCACAAAATAGGTCAGAAACAAATTTCAGGTATTAAAACTTGCACAAATGATTTCTTATTCACAAAATAAGAAACGGAGCATACAGAATGCTCTAAGTGATATTTTAAGTAAACAAAATGCCCAAAACTGTGACATATTGCTAGAAATATTTGAATTACTATGGAAAATGTGTGAAATAAAGTCTGAATTGCATAAAATAAATGAAATAGAGAAAACAACTGCATTTTTTAACTCTGCACTACTTTTTTGTTTTAATTAAAGCTATTTGAGATATCAGAAGTGTATGAAGTCTTTGCATGTTTGTGAAGTATTATAGTACATTTATTTCGCAAACTACAGCCATTTCAATCCATATTTCACAAAGTGCAGTATTTTGAAGAGTTTATTGTGCGTTTGTAAGTTATTACAAGCACACATAGCAGCTTGTTCATATATACTTACAAGGGCCATATCTTACAGTGTGTTTGGACATAATTTGTTGGCATGGCAGACAGATTTCGAAAACCAGGACCACTTGTGTTTGATACTAATATTGCAGAGAATTGGAGAGTGTTTGAGCAAGAGTATGATATTTTCATACAGGCTAAATTTTCTGATAAAGATAATCATACAAAGGCATTTATTCTGCTTAATTTAGCTGGGTCAGAAGCCATTGAAAGGGAGCATTCATTTGTGTATGCACCTGCTGTATTTGCAGGAGAGGGGAAAAAAGTCATATAGTTGTACTGGCTGAGTCAAGGGAAGACCCTGAGTGCTTACAATGTAAATTTAGAGAAATGTATGACCCCTCAAATGAATATTACAGTGAAAAGGCACTTATTTTACACAAGGGATCAAAATCCTGGTGAAACTTTTGCAGCATATGTAACTGATTTAAGAAACAGATCTAAAACGTGCAGTTTGGTGATTTAAGGGATGAGTTGATAAAAGACAGACTTGTGTGTGGTATTAAAGATGATACTGTGAAAACTATTTTGCTTTGTCACAGTGATTTAACTTTGAATAAGGCCATAGAGATTTGTCAGATATATATAAGCTCGCATAAAAGCACACAAATATGCTTACAAATGAGAAATGCATGCTTCCAGTAACTACTAAGGCCAATGTTGATAGTATGTAGCACGTGGTTAAAAGAAACAGACCCAAGTACATGGCAGCAACTGTACCCCTGCAACACTCACTGGTAACCCCCAGAGCTTTCTAGCAAATTACAGAGTACGCACGGTCTCAGTGAAACACAAGAGTGAGTCAGCAAAGTCAAAGAATGGGCCCCCACCCAGTTTTATTGCTAACTGTCGTAATTGTGGTGGAAATCATGAATCTAAAAGAGAAAGTGCTTAGCTTTTGGTCAACAATGCCACAAGTGCAATAAGGGGAATCATTTCAAAAGATTTTGTAAATCAAAAGGCACACATTCTTTCATTAAAAGGGAACATTTCAAGAAACAAGTTGATCAATTAGAAAGCTGTGACCCTACTTTCTATGTTGATGATGTGTCAGTGCTTAGTGAAACAGTCAATACAGTGTATTCATGGGCAAAGAATGAAGTATTTTGTACTATTCAGATAAATGGAAAACCTATAGAGCTCAAAGCTGACAGGTTTAAAGTGCAATGTTATGTCAGCAGAAACATTTGCTAGCGTATGTGCTGGTGAGAAGCTTGATTTGGCAAAGTGTGCAAAGCTTGTTGCTTATGGTGGTGAAGAGATCCAAACTGAAGGCTCAGTAGTACTTTCATGTTACTCTATTGGGAGAAGCTATGACTTATTTTATATTATCAAAAGGCATGTATAGTCATTATTAGGGCTCAGAGACAGTTTGAAAATGGGACTGCTTTTATTTATTTAGGAAGTCCATCATATAAGCTTAAAAAACACTATTTTAATATCACCCAGTATATTTTCTCTACCTATGCTGATCTCTTTGAAGACAAACTAGACAAGCTTCCTATTGTGTACTCCATGAAGTTAGACCCAGATGTCAGTCCAGTTGTCAAGCTGGCCCAGAGAGTTCCAGTAGCCATGCAGAATACAGTCAAAGCCAAGCTAGATAAAATGGTGCAACAAGTTGTTATTTGTCCAGTAGACGAACCTACTGAATGGGTATCCTCCATGGTGGTAGCTCATAAGTAAAGCTCCGATGATACCAGAATATGTATTGATCCACAAGATTTGAACAAGGCACTGAAAAGACCTCATCATCCAAATATGTGCAGCCAAAGAAGTTGCAGCTTTTATGGCAAATGCCACTTTTTTATCTTAGATGCAAAGAGTTCATTTTGGCAAAATTTGCTTGACAAGAAATCTTCATTGCTAACCACTTTCAGCACTCCGATTGGAAGGTACAGATTTTTGAGAATGCCATTTGGGATAAATTCTGCCATTGAAGTCTTTCAATGTGCAATGGAGCATATTTTTTCTGGGTATCCATGTGCTATTATAGTAGATGATATTCTAGTAGGAGTTAATGGTGAAGCTGTGCTTGGCAGAAACTCCATGAAAGTTCTGGAAAGAGCACATGAAGTGAATCTTAATCTGAATCCTCAGAAGTGCAAATTATTTATTTTATTTTTATTTTACATTTGTTGACCTGGCTAGTCTAACTGGATATATGTCCATTTTCAGTAGAGGCCTGGGGAGATAAGCTCCAAGACACAATTTTAATACACAATGCTGGTACAATACATAATTTAACAATGATGGCAGCTCATTATATAACAATCTAACAAAATTATCACATATGTATTAAAGTAAATATCCACAAAAAGATGTCAGTACAAACAGTAGCATTATCTACGAGATAAAGTTGTCTTTGTTATCAAGGAAAATAGGGCTTAGTACCAAGAAGTAGTGGGTAAGCAGAACCTAGTAAGACAAGCAAGTTAGGCAGGGTTAGTACAGGGGCATAACCAGTGTGTTCTAAGGAAAAGTTTCAGTTTGTTTTTGAAAAGTGATATAGAGGACAGTGATGAAAGTTCACTGGGGTGTATGTTCCGGGATTTTCCAACAGTATTGGAGAACAGAGAGTCACCAGCCATGTTGTTGGATTTACATATATTTACTAGAAGTTTATGTGATGAACGTAAGGTTTTAAGATTTTTATAGGGAATAATGAGGGTAAAAAGTATTGGAGTATTGGTAGGTTGGTTGGGTCTTGTGGGCAATGGTCAGTTGGTGAAATTTCAGCTGATTTTGTAGCTCAAGCCATCCTAGCTGCTTTAGGTTATAACAATGGTGGGTTCTAAATGGATTGCTTGTGGCAAATCTGGCAATGTTATTGTAGGAGTTTTCCATTTTGTTGAGGTTACTCTTTGATAGATTAGTATATATGGGTGAGAGGAATGTTGAGATTAGATGAGTGTGAGCAATAGTTATTCTAGCTGCTGGAGTAAGGAAAGGTTTGATCCTGTAGAGAGAGAGCCTAGTTTTCTATTAACAGTTTGTAGTGTATTGTTGATATGGGTGTCGAAGTTAAGGTTGTTGTCAATAGTTATTCTGAGTAGTTTGGTAGTTGGATCTGGAGATATGAGAGTACCATTATTGGATATTACTGTGAAATCTATTGGAGAGGACTTCCTTGTAGGAGTAAAGAGCAAGAATTTTGTTTTTTGGGGTTCAAGAGGAGGCAGCGCTGAGTAAACTATTGTTCTATTGTATTAAACACCTTTTGGGTTAGGGACTGCAGTTCAGATATAGATGTGGCTGAGCATATAAGTGTAGAATCATCTGCATATTGTATACATGTAGCTTGAAGGTCATTGATGAAAACTGAGAATAGGAGAGGTCCTAATATGGACCATTGGGGGACACCAAGGGTAATGGGGAGGTGGGTAGATAGATTATTATGCCATAGCACAGCCTGTTGTCTATTGTCCAAGTAGGTTTGTAACCATTTTATAGCCAATGCATCTAGTGACAGAGATTTGAGGATATTTATAAGTATCTGTTGGTTAACCATATCGAATGCTTTGGACAGATCGATGAAGACTGCAGAGGAAAGCATATTGTTGTTACGGCTTTTGTTAATACAGTCAGTAAAGGATAAGAGGGTAGTGGTAGTGCTGTGGAATGGCCTGAATCCATGTTGACACCTGGAAAGTAAGTTTATTTGGATTAGATGGTCAAGTATTTGACTATGGATGCATTTTTCCATTATTTTTGACAAAGGAGAAAGTAAGGCTAGTTAGAAAATTCGGTACAGTTGCCACCTTTATGTAGGGGGATAATGTGGGAGATTTTCCAGATAGCTGGGATATGTCCTTCACTGATGGTTCTATTAATCAGAATGGAAATGGGATAGGCCATGGATCTGGCTGCTTTTTGTAGATATTCTACAGGTAATTGGTCAGGTGGTGGAGTGGATGGTTTAAGTTTTTGGATAAGGGTGAGAATGTGTGATGTTGGGACTGGTTGGAAGAGAAATGGAGGGGGTGGGCTAGTATTAGAGGTTAGTAGAGTTAAGCTATCAGGTGATAGCTGATTGGCAAGTGTTTGAATAGCCTCTGTGAAAAAGGTATTGAAGGCATTGGCAGTTTGCTTGGGATTCTCATGGTCTGTGCCTTGTGCGGTTGGTGTAATGGATTGACCTGGGTGTAGTAGTTGGTTACTGCTCGCCCAAAATTTTTCTGGTTTATTTTGGTGAGTTTGCTGGAGTTGTAGGTAGAAGTTTATTTTATCTGAGAGTATAGCTTTTGTGTCATTCCTCAGCTGTCTGAATTTTTGTTGATCTACAAGGTTTTTAGTAGTTCGCCATTTAGTCCAGTATTTATTTCTAAGATGGATTTTTTGCTTGGTTTCTTTTGAAAGCCATGGGGCAGGTTTAGTCCTAATTCTGATAGAACGGGTTGATGCATGGTAGTCTAGTATGGCTAGGAATTTAGAATTAAAGTATTTTACGGCTTCCTAAAGTGGAAGGTATTTTGTGGGAGACCAGTTGCATGCCCTAAGTTCACTTTAGAAGATATCAGGGTTAAAGTTTTTCTTGGTCTGAATTGTCCTGAATGTGGTTGGGACGGGTATATTGGTCTTATGCCTGATAATGTAGGTGAGTGAGTGGTCACTTACATCAGGGAGGGTCCCTACTTCATATGTCTGGAGATGATTATTTATGAGAATCCAATCTAAGGTACTTACTTTCTTATTGGGTTTGTTTATCCTGGTAGGGGAGGTAATGGTTTGAGAAAAAACATATAGGTTAATATGGGTAGTAGGGTGGTCAGTGCTGCAGCACTTCCAATTGATATTAAAGTCACCTAGGATTATAGTTTCTTGGGGGAAGTTTTGAGATAGTCAGCAAAGGATATCTTCTAAGGTGTTGTTATTACTGGGAGGAAGATAAATACAGATGATATATATGGATTTGTAAGTGTTGAGCTGAAGTTTAGAGATAAGGTTTTCAGCATTAGAGTCATGAGGTGGTTTATAGTCAGAAGTAGTAATTTGAAACCCTGCTTTGAATAGAATAGCTATCCCCACTCCCTTCTTGGCTGCACGGTCTTGTCTCAAGATATTATATCCGGTGGGATGACTTCATTGTGTTTAGTTCCAGGTTTTAACCAAGTTTCTGTTAAACATAGAATGTCAAATGAGTATGCTTCCAAGAGAGCATGGAGGTGTGCAACTTTGTTATTTATACTACATATACTGAAGTGTGCTATAAAGAGTGAGTTTGGAGGTTTGGTAAGAGTTGAGTGGTAAAAGTATTTGTTTGGGTGAAGAGTGAATTGTATTCCACATCTAGGATTTGGGAATTTACTGTGTTGATTTAGAGACTTTCTGGCTTTTAGATAGTTATGCCTAATGTGAACTAATCTATGGTATTTTGCCAGTAGGTAGCTGGGTGTAGATGTTATGTTTATGTGGTTAATGAAGACAGATAATAATGGTGTGGCAGTTTGCTTATAGGGGTAGTGACTTTGTGGACATAATGGGTGTTCATAGGAGGTTAGCAGGTAGGCTGCTGTTAGAGGCGGTAGAAGTATGAACAAGAATAGCAGCTTTAAATGAGCTGGGGCAGGTAGTTTAGACATTGGGATGATTTAGTTGTAAGGTGCAATGTGGTAGGCAAGGAATTGTGCTACATTTGGATAGTGAGAGGTGGTGGGTGTGGTGAGAAAGATAGGGATTGGTTAGAGAAGGCGGGAATAGGATAGAGAAGGAGGGAACAGGTGTATGAAGAATTATGGAGTTTTTCTTTGCAATTGGAGACAAGGGGAAGGGGGTGTGGTCACGTAGTATAAGAGTAGGAGCACTGGGGGTGGGTGAGAATTGGGGGTAGGGCAGAGACAAGTAAAGGAGCAGCTTAAGAACAATCAGCAAATGCTGGCTACTGAAGGTAAGTTAGGTAAGTTAGAAGTGGGTAAGAGCAGAGATAAGTACTACAATGGTAAAGAGTCTAAGAGGAATTACTGGGTGTTGACAGTTAAAGTTAAAGTAAAGGGTAAAGTATGATAACATTAAGAGCACGTATAGGACTTCAGAAATGTAATGTAATGATAGTATAAGACAGAGGGATAAGCAGGAGATAAAAAGGATTGGATAAGGGTGCCACCTAGTGGACAAATATTCTATTGCAGGTAATTCTATGGGGGGGTGGGTGAAGGCTGCTGGCTAGGAGTGTGTTTTAAAACCCCAGAAGCAATAACTACAATTGTAAGCTTTACTGGCAGGTTTTAGGAAACCACATACTTTCCTGCTTCCTTTAGAGAGAGGATATAGGGAATATTAGGCAGTGTGATAAGACCGCAGATATTTGAAAAGGGTCCTTTGTCACCAGGTATGTAGGTTTTTAGAGACTAGTACTGGATCAGCAACTTGGACAGCAGGGTACTTCAGTGGGAGAGAGAGAGAGAGAAAGTGGTGGAGAGAAAAAAACAATTAGTCCTTAGCAAGGTAGATCTAGCAATATATCAAATAATTATTAAGAAAAAATAAAGCATATCTACATTCTCTTAGCAATGTTAGCAGCTGTTGGATATGAATACAAGCTAGCTAGTCCTATGACACTATTATGTAGCAAGACACTGTTTGAAAGCTCAGGAAGACTATAAACCACAAATCTACATTAAGCTAAAACCTAGTATGCAATGCATTTGTACAACTAGAATGCCATTTATCAGAAAATTAACATAGCAAATGCACAAAGATTCAGGAACAGATATTTCAGGTATGATACAGGCCTGATAGCAGGCACACCTTGACTCAACTGTACAGGAATCTACACTACCACATTAGTTCAGATAGGAACATCACCTTAGCATATATACCAATGATTAAACAATGATCAAGCATTTAAGTTCACAGATGCATACAGTTAACAGGGACAGCTACTTGCTTTTGTTGCCCACTGGTAGCTCTCTTAATGTAAGCAGTATGTTTGCCTTATAGATGAGTCTAATTTTAGTCCAATCAATGTGATCAAAGGTAGTATATAATGGATGTTCTCTGTTAACAGGTCAACATGGATTGTTGTTTAATGCCGCTAAATAACATAGGGATTCTCCACTAGATACCAGCCATTTCCAAGTGTCTAAATATAAGTAAATAGGCTCTGCATAGCTTAGTAATCACTAGATTTTCAGAACCACTTGGCTTGCTTGCCGTTTATTTACAAAGAGAATGTTATCACTAGCATTTAACCATTGAGCACTCGCTCGCTAGGTTTGCTTGCCATTTATTTACAAAGAAATTATCACTAGCGTTTAACCATTGAGCACTCGCTAGGTAATATAGGATACCTCAGCAGTTCCATGTGGGTAATGCAAGAATAGATATGCCCTTCAGGTACTGTTCAAACCTTACAGGAGTAATTACTACAGCCAAGAGCAATATGCATAAGAGGCACAAGGCTAGCCTTCTCCTACTAACCGTCCACTTTTATAGCTACCAAGAACAGTTTACAGATCCTCTAGACCCTCTTGCTGTTATTTTGTTACAAAGAAAACTGATTACATTTGCGTATAACCGCTTAGGACTGAATAGGTGCTAGAGCTCGCTTATAGTAGCTCCACGTGGGTAATGCAAGTACAATTAGGTGTTCCAGGTATAAGACAAACAAGCAAATTAAAAACAAGTGATACAGACTGAGAAAATGACCATTAGAAACACAGTACTATGCTTAGCAATTAAACATCATGTTAGTTAACAGATTCTACAGGTCACTACATACCAAAGTCAAAGATGCTGGGACCAGGAGCAGACAGCAGCCAGGGGCTATCCCAGATATTAAAGATGGCACCACAAGGGACTATGGATATTTAAGGGATTTGAGAGGATATAAGGCAGAGAGGGGAGGAGAGAAGGTGAAAAATAGGTACAGTCGGGAAGGGCTAGAGTCGATCAACATCTAAGAAGGCTATTAGTTGGTTTTGAAGAGAGACAGGTTCTGAAGGAAAGGCAAGTTGGGAAGGTAGAGGGGTGAAACAAATTGGGGCATAGAGACAGGAAGATGTAGGGCAGTGGAAAGGATAAGAGTGTGAAGGGGAGTGGAGAGGGGTTGTTAGTAGCAATATTACAGAGTCAGAAGCTGGTAAAGGAGCAGCTTAAGAAGAACAATCAGCAAATGCTGGCTACTGAAGGTAAGTTAGGAGAGGGTAAGAGCAGAGATAAGTACTACAATGGTAAAGAGTCTAACAGGAGTGGCTGCATGTTGACAGTTAAAGTAAAGGGTAAAGTATGATAACATTAAGAACAAGTATAGGACTTCAAAAATGTAATGTAATGATGGTATAAGACAGAGGGATAAGCAGGAGCTAAAAAGGATTGGATAAGGTTGTCACCTAGTGGACAGATATTTTATTGCAGGTAATTCTATGGGGGAGGGGGTAGAGCTGCTGGCTATCCTGGCTAGGAGCGTGCTTTAAAACCCCAGAAGCAATAACTACAGTTGTTAGCTTTGCTGGCAGGTTTTAGGAAACAACATACTTTCTTGCTTCCTTTAGAGAGAGAGGATACAGGGAATATTAGGCAGTGTGATGAGACCGCAGGTATTTAGAAAGGGTCCTTTGTCACCAAGTATGTAGGTTCTTAGAGACTAGTGCTGGATCAGCAAGTTGGAGAGCAGGGTATTTCTTGCTTCCTTTAGATAGAGGATACAGGGAATATTAGGCAGTGTGATGAGACTGCAGGTATTTAGAAAGGGTCCTTTGTCACCAGGTATGTAGGTTCTTGGAGACTAGTGCTGGATCAGCAAGTTGGAGAGCAGGGTACAAAGTCAAATATACTGGGACCAGGAGAAGACAGTAGCCATGGGGTTATTCCAGATATTAAAAATTCAGGCTATGAGAAGTCACTTATGTTGGTCATTTAGTTGTCAGTTCAGGCTTATGACCAGACCTTTCCAAGCAAACAGCTATTCTCGAGATGCCAGTTCCAGACAATTTTCAAGCCCTGCAATGTTTTCTTGGCATGGTTAACTACCTAAGCAAGTTTATTCCAGACTTGAGCCAATTTTCAGCACCACTGACACATAAAGATGTATCCTGGTCATGGTTAGAACAGCACCAGAGAGCATTTGATGTCCTGAAACAGAGAACTGCCAGTCAGCCAACTCTCAGATACTATAATGTTCACAAACCAGTTACTCTTTCATTTGATGCTTCAAGATTTGGTCTAGGTACAGTCATTCTTTAAGAGGGTCAACCTGTTGCCTACGCACCCAGAACTCTAACCCAAACTGAAGTGCAGATTGCTCAGATAGAGAAAGAGCTCTTGGCAATTGTGCTTGCATGTTTGAAGTCCCAATTTTCAACCTATCGCCATCTTATCCCCAATCTCTAAACTTCTTGAAATAATGTGTCCACCTACAAGTCCTACCCTATCTCATAGACAACCACCTGCTAACTCCCACACAGCATTGATTCAGGCCTGGCCACCGCACTACTGCTGCTTTCCTCTCCTTCCATGAGACTATTAACAAAGCCCGCAACTCCGGCTGCACTGCGCCTACCCTCCTCCTAGATCTCTCAAAGCCATTCAATACTATCTCTCACAACCTTCTCTTAACTAAACTCTCTAATCTAAATGCATCCCTCTCCTCCATCAATTGGTTTACCAGTTACCTCTCTAATAGGCAAAGCAGTCAAATGGAAAAAAGCCACTTCCCCATTCCTCAGTACTCCCACAGGTGTACCCCAGGGTTCCATTCTAGGGCCCCTACTGTTCAAAATTTTCATAAATGACTTCCACCACTCTATCCCTAATGCAAAACTTATCCAATATGCTGATGATTCGACAATTATCTGCTCTGCCATTTCCACCTCTACTTTCATAAAACTAATCCAAGATGCCCTCTCTTCCACTGAACAATGGATGTTAAATAACCGCCTATCACTTAATACATCAAAAACCAAACTTATGATATTTACCCCGTCTAAAACCACCTCCATTGACAAAAACTCATTCTCAATCACCAGTCAGAATAATATACCTCTCGAAATAGTATCCAGTGCAAAACTAGGTGTCCTCATTGATGATCAGCTTAAGTTTGATACCCACCTACAAACAAATATCAAAAAAACACACCAGAAACTAGGTATGCTCTACCACCACAATCGTTACTTGACTCCCTTCACCACGTTTGTTCTTTCTACCACATATCTCATCCCCTCTCTCCTAGATGGTGCCCCACTCTTTATTAACCTACAATCTTCTCTCAAGACAAAACTCTCTTCCTGCTACCACAAAATTTCCAAGTTTGCCACAGGCTATAAATCCTCCAACCATCATTGTACTGCCCTTCATAAACTTAATTGGCTTGAGCTGCCCAATTATCTTAGTTACATTCAACTCACCCATGCTCACAAACTCATCTTCAGCCCCTTTCTTTGCCCCTCCCTTGCCTCCACCTTTAAAATGCACCTACCCAATAGACTCCTAAGGACCAGTATACCCAAAATTTGATTGAATTGTTCAAGCCTGCTCGCCCACCAGTTAAACATCTACTGTCCTTCTTAGCACGTCTCTCAAACTCCCTGCCACCTGTTATCCATACCACTGGCAGCCTCTCTACCTTTAAAACCTTGCTTCACTCACACTTAACATCCCTCTGGGAATGCTCCTGCTTCTATCCTACATGAACTCCCTCAGTAACTCACCTTATTTCTCACCCTCCCTCCCTCTCTCTCTCCTTTTCCGCCCTACTCCATACTATCTACCTCCCTGCCTCCTTCTTTACTCTCTTCTTCTCCAAACTTTTCCTACTCTTCTCCAAACTTTTCCTGCTCTGCTCCAAACTTTTCCTACTCTGCTCATCTCTCCCTTAGATCCTTTAACCTATTTATCCCTTGCCCCTACTGTTATATTTCCTCAGAACGTACAAATATAATTGTAAATATCCACTTATGTTTTTTTATGTTCTGTTTTATTCAGTGGTAGGAATTAGCCTATTTGTAAATATTTACTTATGTTTTTCATAATTTTTGTTTAAGCATTTTACTAAATTGTACCTTCAAATATCAAGTTTTTACCTGTACTTCTTTTTATTATATTAATATAACTTGTTTTTATTATGGTATGTTGTCTTTATGGAGCTTTTCTCCCCAGGACCCCATTGAAAATGGGCCCTTCTCGGCCCAATGGACCATCCTGGCAAAGAAACTTCAAATAAATAAAAAATAAATAAATACATTTATGGTAGACCTGTCCAGATCGAAACAGACCACCAACCTATAGTTACTATTTTGAGAAAGCCAATGTCTACAGCTCCAGCCAGAATGCAACATATGATGTTGAACTTGCAAAAGTATAATTTCAATCTTATCTACAAGAAAGGCAAACGTCTTTATCTTGCTGATACTTTATCCAGAGCACCCAGAAATACAACTGTACAGAATGAGAATGAGAAACTTGGTTTTGAAGTCATGGAAGTGAGAAATTTTTCTTCCACATGTTTTGATGAGCTTAGAAGTCATGCAGTCTCAGATCCAGTTCTACAGAAGCTCAACCACTTTATTAAACAAGGATGGCCATCAAAACAATCTTGCTTACTAGTAGAAGTGCGACCTTATTTTCCATACAGAAATGAGATTCTGTTTGACAATGGCATTATCATGAAAGGTCCTAAAGTGATTGTTCCAGAGTCCTTACAACAAGAGTACATTACTATATTGCATTGTTGCCACCCAGGAGCAGACTTTACCAAAAGAAGGGTGAGATGACTAGTAGTTTGACCTTCTATTTCACAAGATATTGAGAGAGTGCTATCATCTCATTCTGTGAAAGAACCACTTCAGCTAAACCAGATTTCTGGACTACCATGTCGAGTCCACACAAAGTTATGTCTGACAGTGGTGTACAGTTTACAAGCCAACAGGTCAAAAGATTTGCTGAAGAGTGGGACTTTACTCATGTTACGAGTAGCCCAGAGTATCCACAATCAAATGATTTGGCAGAATGTGCAGTTCAAAGTGTGAAACAATTACTAGAGACAAGTCGAAATGAGACAGTAGAGATGCTTTGTTGAGTTGCTTGAATCTCAGAAATATTCCCCTTGAGAAACATCTTGGTTCACCTGCCCAGAGACTTCTGTCGAGACAAACCAGAACCACAGTATCAATTAGTAGCAAATTATTGGTTCCATGCATCAAGAACAACAGATCAGTTAAAGCTAATCTGTTGAAGAACCGCATAGCCCAGAAGTCCTATTATGAGAAGACCAGCAAACTGCTCAATCCATTATGAGGAGAGGTAGTGAGGATGCAAACGTCCAAAGGTTTTGATCAGATTGGAGTCGTGAAGAATATTTGACCATAGCTGAGATCGTACATTGTAGAATCAGAAGGAATAGAGTTTAGGTGGAATTGGAAACACTTGATGCCGGTGTCCAAGCCTATACCACAGCACATAGCCTGTGAGAAAGACTCTATATCTCAGAATGAGTTGTCCAATGTCCCAGGTTCAGAAGACATTCCAGTGAATATCCTTTTTCCTGAGATGAATCCTGGAATTCCTGATACGAGTTGTTCACTGAAGACTGTCACTGTTGCTAAACCTAGTCCTGACTACTGTATTACTAGATCAAGTCACATTTCCAGACCATGTTACAGATACACAGGAACTTGGACATGAGCATTGTGTTTGTTTTCTAATATCTATATTATTGCATGTTTTATTCCAATGTCATTTCAACTGAGGGTAATTTATTTAAGAGGGAGGATGTAGAACAATATGTATGTCTATACTTGCACATGTGTATAAATACTGAGCACGTGTGAGCCTGAATGCCATTTTGTAGTAAGCTGTTGAAATGTAAGCATGCATGTCTGTATAGTCTGTCAGTTAATCAGTTTGCTTAAATTTTGTAATACTGCTGTCCATCCTGATGTGTTTTTCTGTAATAAACCATATAAACAAACTACCCCGTTTGTTTGTCATCTATTCTAGAGAGAGATGAGCAACAAGATTGGTAGGACCAATGCCTATCCAAACTACATAATTTATCTCAGTCTCAAAAAGGGAAATTATCTTTACTTCAAACTTCCAACAAGGGCAGTGAGTTTGTTACTCATATTTGAACCAGTTGGTGGAAAGTGAGGATACTTACACATGAGTCTAGCACCACCTCACCTACTTTGTGACATTAGTCTTCAGGAACTTGGCCATGCATCGCTCCAATGTGACTTTCTCCATTTTCGAAGAGCATAGTTCTATTTCGACACTTGTCAACTATTTTCATCAGAAGTACTTCCTTGGTGTTCATATGCATAAATGTGTATATACAATACTGAGCCAAATGTCCTGGACTGTCCATCCTTGCCTCACCTGCATGTAGAGAAGAAGATGTGTTAACAATTGCTGAGCTGTGAAGAAAGTGTTAAAAAAATAGAGTGAGGACGCGTCAATGCCCATGATTGTGACTGCAGCATTTTGACGTGCAGGCAGCATTCTGCTGGCCATCCCCTCCCAGTAGTTAGTGATTATTGGGATGATGCAGAGCTGCTGGTACCTGAAAAATGCAGAATGGGAGATAAAAGGTAAATTGAGACACCTTGCTAGCAAAGAAATCTTGGCATAATTTTTCCTTGTTAAAACAGTTGAAGCAGCAAGCATTAAATCTCCGGCATTTAAACCACTCTTTATTTGAGACTGACTGGATCACTTGTACACTGTGTGACCCCTGGAACACACGTAGAAGGGAAATAATTCAGTTTTTAGATGGTTGCAGCATGTTAGTACTATAAATGTGTTATCGAACCTTCTACAGTTAGAACACTTACCCAGAATAGTGCAATGCAAAATCCAGACTGTTGAATGGAATGTTGTGGCTCCTTTCCATAGCTGTGACAGACTGAAACTTTGCATTGCTGTGCAAGTTCCATAAGATTCTTCTGGTGTACCAACAGAACAGTGTGCTCTGCAATTGATTCTGAAAGAAGATCATCAATATCATTTGAACTTTGTGCAGCATGGTGACCATCCATAGATGGTTTCCTGCTGTTAATGGGGTGATATTCCAAGTATGCATTCTCCAGGCATTCTTTAGCATCACTATACCGAATAGGCTGACTGCAAGGGAGCCATGATTGATGGACAGGCTGGAGCAACAATCTATATATGTAAATTAGAGATAGAGAAAAAGTGATTGGAAACATTAGTCAGAATAACGAATGAAGGCAATTATATTAGCATGGAGAAAAGAAAATGCATGATGTTGTACCAGTCTGACTCATCAGCGGAGGTTGTTGAGTGGCATCCTCTCTGACTGACAGTACTGGGTTGTACTGAGTTTAAATTCAAACACCTGAGTGTTTAAAACACAGCACATAGATAGGATATAACTAGCACAAACATGTTCATTAACTTAAGTGTTGAAATTATCATTTGAGATGTACTGTAGGAAACTAGTTGTACTCACCATGCCGCTGTCCTATATCGAAGCCATATTTTTCTGTATTGACAGGCTACATGGCAGAAGACAGCCACGGTCTGCAGTCTACTCCTTGGAAGCTACATGCACCATTCTCATGATCTGTAGTGTTGCTGAAAGGCAAGTATGTACAACAGTCACCCACTTTATAAGTTTATCTGAGTTAGTATTTAAAATATGTCTCTAATTTGGGGCCTTTGTCAAACTATTTTGTAGGGCTTCCTCCAGAAATCTTGTACTAAGTAGCTGAGAAGTATGATCGGGTGACATAAACTGCAAAATAGGAACAGATTTTACATATTGGTCTGATAAATGTAGAAAGTTGTTAGAATAACCTGCTTCTTGTTAACGTGGATATGAAGTCAAAAAATTTAAATGCATCACACTACATAGTGACTGCAGTCATCAGTGAATTCCCAGAAAATCAAAAATTTCATGAGGATCAAACCAAAAATAAGAGGCTAATATCAAGAATTTCTGTGCATATATGAACAGTTGATAGGTTAGCCACGTGCCCTTTTCTCCAGTCTATCAAGGTAAATTTATCCAGTAAATTGCTTTGATGGTGGTGAGGAAAGCACATGATGTTTTACTTATACGTGGTTAACAATTGATCCTTACATTAAAAGTTTTGATTTCAGCACAGTCATTCATGGTGTGTACTGGAGAAAGAAACCACAACAAAGGATCATTATAATAGTTTAGTGTTAATGTAAGGAGGATTTGTTAATCACTCATATATTGAAACTCCAAGCCATACCTCCTAACGTCTTAGATCAAAATAATTGGGAGCATACCTTTTAACTATTCTTACTTTTTGCAGAATGTCTTGATTTTTGGCTCATACTTTGGGTCTGTTCCTCATAGTATTTGTGGATTTTTTTAGCAAATGAACAGGATGATCTGAGGTCTGACGTTACTAAAGAAGGAGATGCATTTGAGGCTCAGTCCTCAAACCCTTTAGAAGTTGTATGCTAAAACAGACTATGTTCCTCTATACACTTTACCAGATTTATAAATCATGTGACATACACCTCAAGTCACATGATCCACCCAAATAGCTCTGGCAGCCTACCTGCCCTGGACAAGGCATTCACCCAGTGTGCTCTGTGCCACCCTGTATGATCTGATAAAGCATCCCCCAAGACACAAAAGCACCCACTCGTCCACAGAATTAGAGTTCAGTATGACTCCCAAGCTGTGTTCCTGGATTTCTTTACTTGCCTTTTACTCTCCTGTAGAACAAACAGCCATAAAACAGGAGTGTGCTCTCTTACTTCCATATAGCTACACAAATCAGGCTGGCACAACCACCAAGATGGGAAATCAGACAGGCTACAAAGTGTCTGACCAATGAGCAAGTGGGAAAGCAAACACCTGGGAGATTGCATTCATTGCCTTTACATCATTAGATACAGATCAACAAGCTTTAAATTCTCTGGGAAAAGGGGACAGAGAATGGGAAAGAGAAAGGTATTCCTGATTAAAAAAAAATCTGCCATCAGGAAAATAATGTAATATAACTCAATATATGTAATATAGAGCTTTGTAGGAATAAGAGAATCATCTTTATCCTAAGAAAAGGAAAATTACACTGCATGATTGAAGGTCCCAGTAGGAAAGCTCTATGGTTCTCCCTCCAAAGTAGGATTAAATAAAGAGCTCTTCTAAAGGCTCACCTGTAAGTAGGGTTCATGACCCATTCTTGACCCCTCAAAGGCAGTATCTGCTAACTTCTACATCAATAGTGACACACTAAGTACGCAGTGGTGACAGAGCTAGGCACACAGGTTGACGCCAACCTTACCTTTGCTCACCATGTCTCCACACTCATAAGAAGGGCATTCTGTATTGCTCATCTCATAACTAAGGGCATGGCATAAGGAAAAAAAAAAGGTTATAACCTCCCTGTACTCTTCTCTCATTAGAACAATAATTGAGTATAAGACCCCTTTTAGTATGTACCTTTCCAAGCACCTACAGCAATTGTAGAGACCACAAAGGTTCCTCACAAGGGAAAATTCAAGGTCTTCAGCATCTGTCCTATGTGGACCATCTGAAATCACTGTCACTTTATTTTGTTTCATACTGACTACTCATAGGCAATCTCTGACTTGCATGTAAGGGAATCTCTGACCCTGTTTTATTGGAAATGCTGTATATCTGCACGTCAAATGATACATGGGTTACTTGCTCTAAAGACATTAACCTGGTATGTGACATTAATGGCACATGCTCGAGGGACAGATTTGTTGAGCATTCATTCTGGTTACTATAGAAATGAATCAGTGATCATTCTAAAAAGCAAACATTTAGCAGCAGGAGCAGTTGATAAGCACTCACTATTGGAACATCTGACCCGATTTTAGGTGCTATCTCAATGTGGTTCATTTCTAAAGAACATATTGCTAAGTTTAACGATCATGCATTATTACAAGGAAAGTATGTGTCATATGGCAGGTATTGTGCAGAGTTCCTCCGGCTTAGCAACAGCTCCTCTAAGCCTCTTAGAGCAAGAAGTCTGGACAAAGTCTAAAGTAATGGTAACAGGTGGGGGATGCAGGGCCAAAGAGCAACAATAGGGACAGATTTTAAGTATTGACTTAATAAACTTAGAAAGTAGTGGAAAAGAAAACTTGTGAGAGGGTTGGATTTAGCATCTGATTGATATAAAGGCTGAAAGATACTGCATTCAATCCAAACAGCAGCAGAACGGGACCATTCAGCAGGCATTAGTGAAACTGCATGCTCAGGTTTACGGTGAAATATATTGGCACATAAATAAATAATTAATAAAAAAAAGACAGTTACCCAACAAAAGAAATCTGAGAAACTTCACAGACTGACCAGCTGAAAAATTATTACCTGTGGAGAAATGATGTGAGGAAAGATGCAGCAAAGTTGTAAGTCCAACAGCAGCGTGATAGGAATATAAAACTAAAGCACAGCTGAGATTGGGAGCCAAAGCAGGATTGGAACTGAAGATATACATGATGTTTACAAGCAAATTGACATTGTGGGTGGGAATTTGAGTGATGAGGTAAAGTGGGCATTACTTTGGTCAGATGTAGTTTGGACCCTAATTTCAAACGCTGGGCTTGTCCTTTTAACTATTTTATCTTGTAACAGTTACTTTGTAGTTATGTGATTGATATCATTCTGTTGTGTTTTAGGACTGAAAATGTCCCTGAGTTGCAGACCCCCCCTTCAGTGAAGCAGAAAACACGATAATAGTGGACACGCTACATCAGCATGGAACTTTCCTTCTTGGAAGGGGTCATCCCAATATGACAGAGAGGCTGAGGATATGGCAGCAAATTGTGGATAACATAAATGCCGTGGGCAGCCACAGCCATACTTATGAGCAGGTGCACCACAGGGCCACTTACATGCTCACATCTGCACAGAGGCATGCAGCTGCTGTTGCCTGAGACCATAGAGTAACTGAGGGTGGGCATGCTGCAGAACTACCTCTTACCCCAATGAAGAATTCCTAATGAATCTTCTGACACAGGACAGCTCACAGTAGAGTGGCCCACAATATGTCCTTGATATGGGTGGAACGTCTTCCCAGTCCTAGGAAGAGCTTCCAGGTAGGCTTTGTTATATGACCAGTTCAATACTGTTGTATAGTAAAACAATTGAAATAAAAGTTATTTCTGTGTCACTCATGTTTTATTTTTTTTTTTGGGGGGGGGTGAATATTAGTACAGCGATAAGTTCAGTTTGGAGTTGTCGGCCATGTTCTTGCTAAAGTAACACATCATGTTGATTGAGAAAGAGTACATGTAGTACCTCCTGTCTTACTGTCAAATGTGATGATGTTGCCCTTACCTCTTGTTTAACTTCTTTCAGGACCATCAGGAATCCAGCAATGTAGGCCTCCTGCAAGTGGTAAGCCAAATCAAGTTATTTCACTACTGCAGATCAATTTCTAGTAATTTAATGTGTCATTTTAGGCCTGTTGTGTATATTGCTGCACTGTCTGTAACAGTTGTAGCACTGCTAGTTGTTTAGCATACATTGCACCACAGTAGTGCAGGTATTAATGTATGCCTACGTTTCTCCCTTTTTATCACAGGTGATCATGACAATGGGAGTGTGGGCCCTGTGCCACCTGATGTCAGTGTCTCATCAGACACTAATGACGATGATGGTAAAACTGAGGCACAGTTGGGGGGTGCACAGGTTGAATCTGATACAGAGGTTGACAACCAGCTACCCCCTTCTTTTTCTCTGGACACAGCCAGTAGGCCTATGCCTACCCAGTCCACAGATATAGGACAGGTGGAGGGCAATGACAATGAGCAGGGAAGTGTGGCTATTGCAGATTCAGTGCCTGTTGAGTTTGGCCATAGGCAAAATGTTGGCAAGGCCATGCAGGAGGGTTGATTGGGGTGCTCAGAGGGTACCTACTGTCTCTCCTGCTGCATGTCTCTTCCTGTGTCACTCAACATATGATCTGAAGTAGTTGACTTCATTTTATCTGCAACCTGTGGGTATTCGGATCCATATCGGATCCAAGTCGGCAACTTTACAAGCATCTGCTCCAAGCTGCAAGCTCTTCCCCCTTACCCATAACCCATCACCATCCCCGGCCTTCCCCCAGATCTCATTTGCCACTTCATGCATCAGCATCGTGGTCTCTGTAGCTCTGAGCCTTAAGGTTTTTGTAAGTGCTTTTGGGATATTTTTTTTCTTGTGTGATTGAGAGAGTTTTTCTCGTTAGTTCCCTTTCCTCCCCCTAAAAGCTTGTTCATCAGTTACAAAAAAAAAAAAGGTTAGTTTTGTGAGTTAGTTGTGTGGCTGCTTTTGTGTGAAAATGTCGGAACAGCCGAAACCTACTTTCAAAAAATGCACAGTGTGTGGCCATAAGCTTTCACTGGCGGATGGTCACACTCTGTGTGTTGTTTGCCTGGGTGTAGCCCATTTATCCACCCAGTGCAGTGTGTGTGCTGGATTCAGTCTGAGGGCCCTGAAAGACAGGAAGGCCAAACTGGTGGCTAAAGGCCTGCTCCCAGCTTCCACTTTGGACACTTCAGCTTCGGCCTTGGCTTCTGCAACTGTCGCCCAACCCCCCCCCCCTCAGGCTGGGACTCACCCTCTCGCTAGACCTGCTGAAGGGGCTGTGAAAGGGAGAGACAAAAGACATAAAGTTACAGACAGGAGAGATAGAGAGAAGAAAGGGGATAGGCCCCATAAACGGTCTCCAGATCAGGAGTTCTTCCCTAGCCCGATTGAGACCTATGTCTCCTTGGCTCCACTCCCCCAGATTCTCCCCGGAGCCGATGGTGTCTTCAGAGCTGAGGCCTTACTCCAGATCCTCCCAGCGACCAGCCTGATCCAAGTCGGTTGCTTCTTCGTACTCGACTCGGAGTCTCTCTGAAATTGATATGGACAGGATGATGAGATTTATTCAGACCCAAATCCAGATGGGAGTCTTACCAGGCCCCTCTCCCTCTGGAGGGGGGACCTCCATGCCCTTCATTCATCCGATTTCTCCTTCCCCAATCCGGCCTGTGGTTTTGGGGTTTATGGATCTGAGGATCTTCGGAGCTGGGGATTCAGCGCCGATGGTTCCTCCATCCTCAACTCCGGCAATTACCTTGAGCTCCTCGGATCTGACCAGCTCTCTGGGCCGAGGATGGGGAGTCGAACCTGAGGGGATGGAGGTGTCTTCGGCTCTGACTTTTTCGGATCCAAGCCATTCCTTTGGCGCTCTGGCCACCCTAGCCTCAGCCCCGATCCTCATGGCGGACCCGGGGAGAGCTTCCTCCTTGTTGGGTGCTAAGGAGGTGCACTCTCCATTGGCGTTTGACATGGTGGAGAGAGTTCTGTCCCAAGGATCGAGACCCCAGCCTATTTCCTTGGATTCAGTTATGACTCCCTTTAGCTTGTCTCAGGGACAGCCCATGCTAGAGGAGCCCCAGGCGGTTCCCCTGGAGAAACCCCCTGTGGCTCACAAGCCCTCTTCAGAGAGTCCCAATGAAGAGGGTCCTCTTAACTACACATGCAAAAGGAGGCACCTGGACTCCCCTGAGTACCTTACAGAAGACACTGATTTAGATGAAGGAGAAGGCTCCCCCAGGTCACCTCCCGAGGATGTCTCCTTTGGAGACATCATGGAGATCCTCTGCCAGAGGGGAGGTTGGTCAGCCCCAAAACCTTCTATGGGTGAATCAGTGTTTCTGGAAGCTTTTGGCACAGGCCCATCTATGTCCTGGGTGTCCCTGCTAGTGGATCCCTTAATGAATCTTATTACCATGCAGGCATGGAAGGAGCTTGACACCACAGAGCCGATTCCTAAATGCCCAAATAAGATTCTTTCTCCACCCTCGGACAGACAGGCATGATATAAGGGATCCCCTGGGGACACTATGGTGGTTGCAGGAGCCACCAAGAGGGAACTGGCTCAGGAAAGTTCCTTGGTCCACCCTCTGGACAAGGAATACAGGACGGTGGATCGATTTGGGAAGCGAGTATATTTATCAGCGATGTTATCCATCCGAGCGCTGAACTACTTGGCACACATTATACGACTGCAGTGAGACCTAGTTATGGAATTAGCTAAGTCACCCCCAGAGTCTTTGTCGCAGGAGGACAAGCATCTGTTCTCTGTGAAAATGTCGACTCTGAAGTCAGTATCAAACACGTCCATGCACCTCCTTTCCCATGCTATGGAAGGAGCAGCTAGGATGGCTGGGACCGGCGTAGCTATGAGGCGACACGCTTGGCTCAGACTGTGTCAGTTTGTGGACCCCTTTTACGAATGCTCCCTTCGATGGTTCTTCTCTTTTTAGGAAGACCGTATGTGACACCCTTGTCCAGAGTGAAAAAGACAGGAAGACCTTGTCTGCCATTGGAATCCATTTCTCTAGTCCTCAAAGATCCTTTTCCAGGAATCTGAGAGGGCAAAAGAAGATGTGGTTCCAGAAATCACAGTTTTCCCGGGACTCTCAGGACAACTCGTCCCCTAGAGGCAGAAGGAGACATGACAGATGCTGTCCCAGAGGCAGAGGGGGTCCGAGGAACTTTGGGTGTAGGGTGCCCTTCTCGGACAGGCCCACACAGCAGCCCTGAGGGGTTGCCTGACTGTCTTACTCTGGAGGCAGTCGGGGGAAGACTATCATTGCACCCAATGGCGTGGGAATCCATAACTGCAGATCATTAGGTGCTTCAAATAATATCCAGAGGTTACACCATCCCGTTTGTTCCCCCTCCAATCCAACCAAAGCACCTCCCAGATGTCCCACCTGCTCAAAGGCAGACAGCAGCGCTAGAGGTTTCCAATCTGCTTCAAAAATGAACCATCAAACCGGTCCCCCCCAATCAGTCTGGGTCAGGCATTTACTCCAGGTTCTTTTTAGTGCCAAAAAAGACAGGGGACCTCAGACCCATTTTGGACCTGTCAACCTTAAACCTGGCTGTTGCCAAACAGAAATTCCGGATGGTCACCCCGCAGTCCATTCAATCTTATCTTCAAGAATGTGACTGGATGTGCTTGATCGACCTCCAGAACGCTTACTACCATATCAAGATTCACAGAAGCTCCAGGAGATTCCTTCACTTCCAGCTGGGAGCCAGTCATTTCCAGTTCAGAGCCCTACCCTTCGGTCTCACCACAGCCCCCAGGGTGTTTACCAAGGTAATGGCAGTCATAGCGGCTCACTTGAGGCTTCAGGGGATTCAGGTATTCCCTTACCTAGACGATTGGCTCCTCGCTGCTTCCACCAAGTGTCTTCTTTGCCAAGCCTGAGACTCCTTCCTTCATCTTGCAGACCTGCTAGGGACTACTATCAATGTTTCCAAGTTTCTCTTGGACCCAGTACAGATCTTGGACTTTATCAGGGCACGGCTGGACACCCTTCGACTGAAAGTCTTTCTAACTCCAGACAGGGTCCAGAGTCTACGAGCTCATGTATCAATAATTCATGGCCCCAGGTTACCGAAGGCAGGTGATGTACTCAGAGCCCTGGGCTCTATGGCTGCAGCAATCGCTATCCTCTCCTGTGCGCGTCTTCACATGCATGTTCTACAATGGACTCTAGCCATACAGTGGTGTTAGCTAGATCTCCCAATGGAATACCCAATTCAAATCAGCAAAGCCTGTAGGGCATCACTCCTCTGGTGGGTCCAATCCCCCGGAGATCGCAGCGGGATGCCCATTTGTTTCACCCATAGCCCAAGCAACAGTAACCATGGACGCCTCCTATCTCAGGTGGGGGGGGGCATTATCTGAGGAGGACGGTCCAAGACATGTGATCCCAGATCAAGACCAGATTGCACATCAATGTTCTGGAGATGAGAGCAGTGCTTTTAGCGTTGCAAGCCTTCCATACTGTTCTTCCTGTGGGACTATTGCAGTTCAGTCAGACAACATGTTGGTTGTCTGGTACATCAACAAACAGGTAGGAACCAGATCTTACCCTCTGTGTCGCAAGGCCATGAGAGTGTGGGAGTGGGCAATCTCCACCAGTCAGTGTTTGATTGCAGTGCACATCCCGGGATGCTCCAACATTTTAGCGGACAGATTGAGTCAGGCTATTCTAATGCCATATGAGTGGTCTCTGTAACAGTCGATAGCGGAGGAGATCTTCCTTACATGGGGGCAGCCTTGCTGCGATCTCTTCACATCTCCTTCCAACATGAAATGCATCAAGTTCTTCGCTCTGATTCCTTCACAAGGGGATCCCCCCAGAGATGCTCTAGTCCATGTTTGACCTCCCAGGTTACTGTACGCTTATCCCCTGTTACCACTCATTCTGAAGTTTCTTCAGAAAGCTTGTTGACTGCGGTGCAAGGTGATCCTCATTGCCTCATTCTGGTCTCATCAAGTGTGGTTCCCCTTCCCCTGGTCTCATGTTCTAGCTCCTCCTTGGATTCTGGATCCCTGTCTGGATCTCATTTCTCATCCCTCAGGCACCTGTCCGCCAACCTGGACAGTCTCAAGCTGACAGCTTGGTTGCTCCAGTTCCCTTGATTGCTAGGTCTCCCAGTCTTTCGTCTTCAGTGAAAACTATTCTGGTGGTGGCTCATAAGGCTTCCACTAGAAAGATTTACCGCAGTAAATGGAAATGATTCTCTATTTGGGCTTCTCAGAGAAGCCTGGATCCTTTTACAGCCCGTCTCTGCAGTGTTGGATTTCTTAGCCAGCATTTTTTAGCAAGGGGCTAGTTCTTCCACTGTGAAAGTGCAACTGGCAACTATTTCGAATTTCCATGTTGGCGAAAACAGGAATGCCCTGGCCTCTTCTAGACTGTGAAAGGCTTTTCTTAAAGGCACCTTTCTTTTGTGTCCTCCAATTAAGAACTCTGTTCCTCCTTGGGACCTTACCTTGTTTCTCCAGGCTTTAGTTGCTCCCCCTTTTGAACCTGCAGCATCAGTAGATTTGAAGTTCTTATCCTGGAAGACAACCTTCCTAGTGACTATTAGATCGAGTAGGAGGGTTTCTGAGCTTCAGGCCTTGTCTGCCATGCCCCCATACTTGATCTTCCATAAGGATAGGATTTCTCTCCATGCAAACCCTTCTTTCTTACCAAAAGTGGCTCATGAATCAAACATTAATCAAACAATTAACCTGCCTGTTTTCTTTACAAATTTTCAGAACAAGGGTGAATATAAACTGCAATTGCTAGATGTTCATAGACAACTTTGCTTTTATTTACACAGAACAAAGCCCTTCTGTAAGTCTGACCAGTTATTTGTGTCTTTTCCTAAGCCCTTTTTGGGTAAAGCCATCTCCAAGGTTTCCCTGGGTAGATGGATTACACTATGTATTTTGCAAATTTACAAAGACAAAAGTTTGTCTTCACCTGGTCCTGTTAAAGCTCATTCTACCAGATCTATGATGACATCTGCTGCTTTTTGGTCTAGGGTCTCATTGGATGACATTTGTGCAGCAGCAACTTGGGCAAAGTCACATACCTTCATTTCTCATTATAAGTTGGATTTGATCTCCAGAGGGAGAGCACCCTTTGGCTCTGCAGTGCTCAGGAATATCCTTCCATGAGGGCCTCCCAGTGGTTTGAGTAGCTGGGGACTCTATCCCACAGGTTGCAGATAAATGAAGTTAACTACTTCAGATAAAGAAGTTATGTACTCACCATAATGTTCCATCTGAGTAGTTATACTTCATTTTTCTGCAACCTTCCCACCCTCCTTCCCCCGAACCTTCTCATGTGATATTCATGTGTGGTTTATTCTAAGTTGAGTTGCTGATTGGTTTGAGTTGCGGCAAACTCAGTTTGAGGGAAGGCAGGAGATGGTGATGGGTTATGGGTAAGGGGAGGAGCTTGGAGCTCAGAGCAGATGCTTGTAAAGTTGCTGGCTCAGATCCAGTATGGATCCGAATACCCACAGGTTGCAGGAAAAATGAAGTATAACTACTCAGATGGAACATTATGGTGAGTACATAACTTCTTTTTTAGGGCCATCATGGAGGCACAGGCACATTCAGAAAGGTGCTCTAGACAAATGCTCAGGGTTGTAGATGTGGTACAATCTGATGTGTGACTGCTTCTACCATGTCACCAATTTCCTGGATTGGATGAATGACACATTGGAACGAGGGGTGTCTGTGATGGACCAAGGAGTGTCTGTCATAGAATGAGCAATATCTGTGATGGAATGTCTGCTAAGAGGGGAATGACATCCTCATGGGTGTAGGTCAGCCGCAACATCTGCTAAGAGCCAGCGTGGCTATTACTGATTATGCTCCTGTAGTGGCAGTACTTCTGCTGGTCCATCAGGGAGTGTGCTGTCCACACCCAGATGTGTCAGGTCATAGGGTCATGGTCCTGGGAATTCCTTTGAAGGGAGCATGTCCAGCAGACTTCAATCCTTCCCAGGGTTGGGGGTGACAACAGTGAAGTGCCACCTCTATCATGCATGGCTCACACATGTCCAACATACCAAAATGTAGAGCTAGCACTGAGCTTGCCTGTGTTCATGCAGACTCTCACACACCACTTTCACATGGAAGACCCCTACAGACATACACACAACAGTTACATGGTTCAGCTTGCCTGATTTCCTTTCTCTGCCACACACACACTCTAACCTTTTGTGTCAGCCTAGGCCTCCTGCCCCCATCACCTTGTACAAGTGATGATAACTGTGCCATATCCTGCTTTTCTCTCTTTTGGATTCAGAGATACAAAAGTTTTGTGTCTGATGCACAGGGTGCATAGCTACATTAGTGCCTATTATATCTGCATTTGTGTCTTTGAACTGATAATTGTATCTGTCAGTTATACTTGCCTTGACAAATGATAGAGTGGATAACATCATCATGACAGTAGTTTCTATGTATTTTCTTGGAAGGGTTGTGAAGTCAGGAACTGCAATGTGTGTCATTACTTTATAACCTTTTTGTTTAATCCTATGGGGTAGGCTTGTAAAGGCTCCAGGGCCATTAGCCTAGTACACACCTATGAACCTATGTTTTCCAGTACATACATATGGTGCACATCATAAGACATGCCATCACAGGCAGATCTCAGGATTGTATGACAGCACATTTAGTCAGACTCATCAGAACAGCAATACAGTATAATGGTCTCTTTTGCTGGAACCTCACCAGACACCTGCAGCAGCTGGACAGACCACGGGGCTTTCTCATCAAGATAACACAGGGCCTACTAACCATGACATGATGTATGTGGATAGATTAAAAGACATGTCACTATCATCTGTCTGGTATTGCATTACATTTTAACTGTGATTCTAAGCCTGTTACTTTTGGTTTAATCACTTGGAATTCAGGCCAGTTGTCTAACATTATGAAGGTTTGTTGTCTACATTTTGGTGGGAGGAGAGGGTATGCTCTGCCCTTCTGAGCCGGGAGTTGCTGGTTGAATGCTTATTGTGGCTGTTGTTCTTAGTCTCTTTGTTATGGTTTCTGCACTTGGCCTCCAAACCAGTTATTTTACATTAGGAAGTTATGACATCCCTCCACTGGACCATTAATCAAGGAGCCTCAATCCTCACCACTATTACTAGTGGGGATGTACACTGGGAGGATAACAGGTACACACACAAAATTTTCAGATGCAACTCTCTGCATCAAGTGCAATTTCCCTTAAGAGCACACTGAGACCACAGTCAGTCCAGGGCTGGTTTCTCACTCTTTCTTCAGATCCCCAATAAGACTCCCCACTGGCACAGCTATAGAGTTGAGATCCCAGCTGAGTGACCAAGCCAAGACATCCAGCACCCTCTCTGTCCAACCAGTGCTTTGTGTACCTGCCCAAGTAGCTGACACACATACTCTTCGAGGTTTGATTTAGACACACACACACACACACACACACACACACACACACACACACACACACACACACACACACACACACACACACACACACAGGCACAGGTTTGCTAGCTATGACTCCTTCTGCCCAGACTATAAATTAGTTATCACTGCCACCAGTCACTCCTTATCAGCTACTTTAAGGTCCTTAACAATGGGTGACCAATTTTACTGTGTAATAATAATATTAATATGAATGGTAGTTTGATCAAGAGCAAGGCATATGTGGTGAATAGATCTTCTAATTGTTATCAGGTCCGAGACAGAATACAGAATACTCTATCTCACTAAGAGACTTCTCAAATTAATATCTACAATATTACTGCTGGGATGGCTTGCAGAATGATATAATTTTTTTGTTATCTGACTCCTAGTTCCCAGGTGAAACCCCCACTGCTGGAAGCTGGCAGTATTTAGCATCTACCTGTAAAAATACATAGACCTCAGATCTTTGGAAGATGCCGGAAGTCATAAAACAATTGCATTCCTTCATGCTTTTAACACTAGTAATTAGTTCACCCTAAAGACAATACAGACAAGCTCCCTAGTATAGATTTTTGTCTTTGGTTACATTGAAAACTGAAAGATACTATCTTTTATTGTGTAGCCTATAAAGTAATTTAATTTCAACTATTTTTCTGAAGTTTGCTGGACTGAAGTTAACCTTCCAGTTTCCTCTGTTAACATATACATTTAAACAGTTACAATAGTGCATGTACATTTCTGTTCTCTTCCAGTAGGGCACACTGTGGATACATTTTAAGTGCAAACACTTTACAAAATACCTTTTCAACACATCTGTATAAACCAGTTTGTTTTACACATGACATACAGTTCTAATACAGTTGTAACACAAGCATCTTATATAAATCATTTTGATATTCACAAACAATATATAATTATTTACAAAATTCCAGCTAGCTGTGCTGGCAGTATCTCCTTTTGTCACATTTCTTCCCCCTTTGAAGACTCAAGCTAGTTTTTCAAGTGACCCTTGAGAAACATTGCTTGAGAGGAATGAGCCTATCTGAGAATACATTACCCCATACCTTGTCTTGAGAGCCCATCTTCATTGCTAACCCTATTACAGTGTTGCACTGTCATCTCATATGCCTGCAATCTGAGGCTCCAACACAGTAACTTAGGATTTTGCTGTCTGGCTTCCTGTAGACATAGATCCCCCTCAGACTCCTCCTGCCTTCTACTGCAAATACTTAACAGAAGGGCCTCTCTATCATGGTAGGGTTTCATGGTGTTAACATGGTACAATTTGTGCCACTGCCTCCTGCCTACCAGTTCTGCCATGTAGCTAACATCACTGAACTTTCTTACCACTTTGAAGGGTCCCTCCCAAGCTGCCTGCAGCTTGTTGTGTCTGACAGGAATGAGAACCATTACCTGCTGCCCCCACAATATACTCTCTAGCTCGAGCATTCCTGTCATACCAGTTCTTTTTCTGCTGTTGGTCTCCTGCCAGGTTTTCCTAGGCCAAGCCCATGAGTTCTCTGAGCCATGTCCTGAGGTTTAAGACATATGCCACAACAGACTCCTTTTGGGATTCACACTCACCCTCCCACTCATCGCAAATCAAATCTAGAGGTCCCCTCACCCTATGCCCATACAGCAGCTTAAAAGGTGAGAAACCTGTGGATTCTCTCTGTATGCAAACAACAGATGGGGCAAATATATGTCCCACTCCTTGTTAAACTTGTCTGCAAATGCCTGTAGTATGTTCTTAAGGGTAGAGTTTCACCTCTCCACCAGGCCATTAGTCTGGGGATGGTAGGGGTGGTCTTTAGGTGCTTCACCCCACAGTGCTCCCACAGACAAGCCAGCAGGTCTGATGTGAAACTGACACCTCTGTCAGTCAGTATTTTTTTTGGGGGGGGAAACCTACCCTGCTGAAATTTTCTAACAAAGCAATTGCCACCTTTACTGCCTCGATGGAGGACAGAGCCACCGCCTCAGGGTGTCTGGTAGCATAATGTACTATCTTTCCTGTGGAACTTGGAGTACTTAGATGTTCCACAATATCCATAGCTATCCTCTGAAATAACTCCTCAATCACAGGTAAAGGCACCAAAGGAGCTTTGACATTGTCTCCTGCCTTTCTTACCTTTTAGTACTGCTCACAAGTCCTGCAGTACCATGTTACATCCCTGGAAATCCAAGGCCAATAAAAGTACTGCATAATACATCTCTTGGTACGCTTTATGCCCATATGACCTGCAAAGGGAATGTCATGGATTATGGCTAGAAGTGCCAGATGGTAGGCTCTGGGCACTGCCAACTTCTGTATTCTCTCACCCTCTAGCCCTCCCACAGGGGTCCACTCTATATACAGAAACCTTTTGTCCCAGTATACAGATTCCCCTTTTCTTTGAGAATCAGGCGTCTCCCTGGCTACCTCCCTCAAGCCTTGTAATGTAGGGTCTGAGAGCTGAGCCTGTCTCAACTCTCACTTTGTAACCCTTCCCAGCTCCCTTTCCACACAAAGTCTGGTATCCTCTGACAGCGGTGCCTCACTGTCAGCCTCGGTACCACTAGTCACCTCTGCCCTCACAGTCACTTTGTCCAAGGGAACATCAGTACCCACCAGCAGCTGTGGCTCACATTCAGTCTCACTGCTACAGAGTAGCCCCTCTCTAAAGTAACCACCTCACAAGTTCTGGCTTCAAGTGTACGGTCTGTCTGGGTCCCCCCAGGCTACCATACCCACATGCTTGTCTCCAAGTGTGAATGTGTGTAACTGCATAAACACAAGGTACTGCATTATCAAAATTATTCTGTATCAGGACATATGCAGGGATATCCTCAAACACACCTACTTGCTTGCTTCCTTTTCCACCTTTCCAGTCAAGGTGAACCCTAGCCAAAGATATTTGTAATGGGGTCCCATCTAAAGTCCTGACTGGAGTAGACTGTCCAAGCAAGTAGTGATCCTCTTTAACTATTGCAGGTTTCACAATGGTTAGGTCAGATGCTGTGTCTCTCTTAGCAGTGGCCTGTTTCCCATCTACTAACATAGGATATAACCTCTTTTGGTAGTTTGGTACCCTTGTTGTCTGCAGACAACTTACCACTGGCATTCTGTCATTCCCACATGCTGACTCCCCTACTTTTGTTCCCCATCTTGCCTCTGTGGACATCTGTATGCTACATGGCCCCACTGGTTACATTTAAAACATTTAATCTTTGAGCCTGGGTGTGTACTTGAACTAGTGCTTTCCCGTGTTACTGTTGGACTCTGTTGAAGTGGTTTAGGCTATCCAGCATGGGTTCCCTTATACCCATGTGCAGCACTGGGTATCCCTTTCTTGTTCAGTGATGCCCTACTTGCTAGGTATAGGTCTCTTTTTTTCTGCAACTCATCTGTGGTAATGTATTCCCTATCTGCCAACCAGATTCTCATGTCCTCAGGCAAAGTGCTAAGAGCTTGTTCACTCACCAAAAGGTCTGCCAGCCATTCAAAAGTAGTGACCTGACACCCACTCACCCACCTATGAAAATAAGTGCTTAGTTCAGCAATATATTCATACACACTTTCATCTGCCTTGCGTCTATGTTTACAAAACTTTTTTTCTATCAGCTGTTAACGTAAAACACTGTTATAAACATTTTTTAATTGTACTATAATTTAAGCAATCAGTATCCGACAATTTAGAAACAGCAGTTACAGCTTTACCATGGAGTAAGGGGGTCAGGAATAATACCCAGAGACCTTGGTCAACATTATACTATTCACATACCCTTTCAAACATTATCACCTTCTGTAAATTGTTGAAGAAACTTACTGACCTTTATTGCTTTCTTGGGTTCAATGATTCCCTTCCCCATTACCTCCATGACCCTGGCGAAGAGTCAGCATTTCCTTTTCTTATTGACTCTGCCTCATTTTCTTTGGCTTTCAGATGTCTCAGTCTCTGCTGATTCTAATGGCATACATTTGGCCTCTAGTTCAAGTCTCTTTAACTCCAGATGGATTTTTAATTCCTCTGAGGCAAAGTTGAACTGTCTGTTTTCTGAAAGTTGTACATCCCCAAGGCCAGTCTGGGTGTCCTCCTTGTTGCTGGTCTGTGATGCAGCTGCAGTTAAAGCTGCAATCATTTCTCCTTTAGTCAGGTTGGCATGCCCCAGTTCTTTGGTTTGGCACATCTTAGCCAACTGGTTCCTTGTCAGCTTGCCATAATCCTCCACTGACATCCTTGCTTGCTCTCCCTGACTACGCTAACAAAAAATAAATAAAACTATTGTGATATGAAACTCTGAATATCTACTGTGTAGCTGCCTGAGAGTACAAATACCATCTTTAGTGACCACTGTTTACAGACTACAGGAGATCAAGATCCACATCACTGAATCCCAATATGTGGATATCCCACCACTGCTCACCATAGACTTTTGTGGCAGGGAAGGATAGCCTACACCCTTCTAAGCTGTGAATTGCTGGATGAAGGCTTCTTGTGTCTGTTATTCTGAAAGAGTCTTATGTCTGGTTTAAGCACTTGTGTTCCAGACCACTTATTTCACACTAAGGAAGGCTTGTTGTCTACACTCTTGTTGGAGTACTCTACTGGATTAATACTCTATTTAAAATGTTTGTTCTTCTGTTGTGATTGTAATTTTTCTGTACTTTGGATTTCTAGGACTTTTGCATTTTATAGCGTAGGCTTGATTCAGGCTTTCTGAGTCTAGTCTGTTTGGTATCATTGGAGCAGTAAAACCAGCCCTCTTACATTAAGAAGGCCCTCTTGCTTGCACCCTTATGGTAGAACTGTGCAGCCAAGAACTCATCTGACTTGGAGATTGCTGGAATAAGGCTCACTGTTGGCATTTCCCTTGTTTTATTTGTTTAAAATAGTTTTTCACTTGTATTCCAGCATTGTGTTTTGGGTATTTGCACTCAGTTTACCGTAGCTGCTCAGAGCTTGCACTGCCCTCCTAGGAGCAACTTGAAACAGTGAAATATTTTTGTAACCCTAGCCCTCCACAGAATAGACACATTTTGTTAGTCTTACACCAAAGCCTGGTCCATCTGGCCCACTCCCCACTAGTTACTACAGTATATACCTTCCATAATGGATGGACAGTTTCCCACTATGTCTCCAGGAAGCCTGATTTACATGGGCATCCTGAGGTAACAGGGCAATTGCCTCATTTATACTGGCAACCAATTACTACTAAAACAAACTAATACAACATGTGAGAGCTGTATCTGTACTATGAATTGGGAATCAATTCTCTCACATAACAACAAACCAGATATCAAACATGTTGTCAGCACACATAATTCACCTGTTGCACATAAGGTCACAATATATAAACCCAAATATGCGGAGGTAATCACTTGAAACTTAACTAAAGATCAGAGACCTCCCAAGCACAAACCTGCTGCACACAGTGCAGACCCAACAGAATCCACTACACATAATAATGCATACACCAGTGTCTCAGCCAATAAGCCTCTCCGGCAAAACACTTCAAAGTCAAATATCTTGCTTATAAGTGACTCCATAGTGAGACACATAGATGTCCCCCTCCCTAGGCTGGTCAAGGAGAAGGTCATGACTGACTGACAGGTGCCAGGGTCTGTCAGATCACTCATGCACTGAAGTCTCTCAACAAGTACCATTATGACTCTGTCATAGTCCAGGTTACAATGAATGACTGGAGATACACCTCACTGTACTATATGAAGGTACTTGCCTCTCCCATAGTGACCTTTTTAGGGAATGTCAGAAGTAAAGTCCCAATGTAAAATAATCCACCAGAAACAAACTGAAGGTTATGCTGCTTGATGTAAGGAGTGTAAATCAGAAACTGCATTCAATGGAAGAACTCCTTACCTTGGAAGATGCCCATGTCTGTGCAGTCACACAGACATAGTTTAAGGCCACAGACAGCACCCTGACCATGCAGGTTTACAATGCCTTCCACACATTCACACATCAAAACAAGCATGAAAGAACCAAAGGCAGAGGTGTATATATATCTTCATTAAAGATAAATACACTGCAAGACTGGTGAAAGTGTATGACTCCGTAGAGCTATTCCAAGTCCAAGTAACTGTATGTAAAACCTCCTTCCATATCATTAATAGCTACAGATCCCCCACCATGAACCGCAAGGAGCAGTCTTCCTACTTGCACCTCTTTGAGTCACTCACTAGACAGCCATACACTTTGGTCATATGTGATTTCAACTATCCTTCCATCGATTTGGAGTCATATATGTGCACAAACACAATCACCCGAATGTTTCTGGATTTTGTTAATACACAAGCTGTGTAACAAATAGTCTGCACCCCTGCAAGGGGCTTGAATGTTCTAGACTTAGTACTGACCAACATAGTGGTTCTCTGCACTAACCCCTGTGTGTTGGCCTGCCTGGTCAGGTCAGATCAGATCAGAATTCAGTCCCCTTCACATTCACAATCATACCTGACACCCCTGAAGAGCAGAAAGGGTGAAACATTTCTGTAAATCAAACTGTAGGCTCCTAACTGATGCCATAAAGAGTTCCAAACCCCTGCTGCCACTGTCAATGACTACTATACATAAGTGTACACAAATGGCCTGTATAAACAGCTATACAAATATATAGCATCATCTGAACATGAATGGATCAAAACAACTTCCTCACAGAAAACAAGCCACCCTAGTGGGCTTCAGACATACATAGGTTGTACAACAAGTGGAAGAAAGTAATGTCTAAGATCAAGAGGGAACTGACTCAGCAGAGGAAGGATACCCTCCACTGCTTAAACAGGAAAATAAGCTATCTCGAAAAGTACTCTAAAGCCACATACAAGCCTAAAGTAGCTAAAAATAATCAGGAGGCATTCTTTAGCTAATTCAGACATCTAAAAGAGAAGGCCCAGCTTTATGCTAAAGTAGTACTAGAGGGGAACCACTCATACTGACCCTGAGGACATCACCAATCTGCTACCAGGTGGTTTGAGGCAAACTTCACCCCTCTGTCCCCACCAGACATACCCCAAAGCATATCTGTCACCAGTTCTCTACCTAGTAACTTCCTATGAACCTAAGGTGATGTCTGCCTGGCTCCAGACCAGTGTTTGATCCTGACCTGGTGGGATGGCTGTATATGCAATAATCTGATATAAGTGATTACATCAGCATTGTCTGTTGAGCATATGGTGATAGCAGTATCCTGTATGCTGGTGTAAAAGGATCTCTGTAATGTCAAGTAACATCTATCTCACACAAACACACACACACACACATACACACACAGTTGACTGCAGTGAGAACAGTTCACACACACACACATACACACACAGTTGACTGCAGTGAGAACAGTTCACACACTATGGAACACAGTACTATACGCAAGCATCACAGCACATGTCTGACTTTTACATGTCTACAGCTCAGCTTATAGTGAATGACATCAGCAGGCCATGTGGGAGACACGAAGTTGGGAGGGCTGCATTAAATGGATGTGTAGGCTCCTGCAAGTATGAAAAGACTAGCAAGCCATGCAATTGGAGAATAACTGTAAGATAACACATCTACTCTGCTGAGTAGAGACGCACACATACCCAGTTGACTACAGTAAGAACAGAACCCCTGACTATCTAGGTATACAGGCTATAGAACTCAGTACTTTACACAAGCACCACAGCACAAATCTGACTTTTACATGGCTACAAGTGAACTTATGGTAGATGACATCAGCAGGCCATGTGGGGGACAACAGGTTGTGAGGCCTACATAGGGACATAGAGTCATATGAGGCCAGTTGCCTAACTGTACAGTGTATCCTAGGTGTGTAGAAGCCTAGCTGTGCAAAAACACAAGTACACTTATTCAGCTAGTCAGATGTTTAATTTAGCAGAGCAAGGTTGCCCCCACCACTGACTGCCCCTGTCCATGAGGGAGCACACATTATTTATTACACTTTGTAGTATGGTTGATATATATGTGTAAGAAATACTGAGCCCCCAGGGTTGTATTTCTTAAAGGTGATGGACAACTCATATATGTATTGTGAATATATGATGTATACTGAGAATGTGCCTTAAAAAACTGGTCATATGCCCAGAAGATTAGCTGAATTTGGACTGTCACCTCCAGAGAAAGAGAGGTGATAACAACGTAATCATGTTGTATAGCCAATTGGACCAAGTCAAATAATCAAGTAGATGTGTACGACATGGAGAGCTATGTATGGGACAATTATTTTTTTTTTTTTAGAAGAGAGAGAGAGGGGGAATGTTGAGGAAGGGTCATAGGTATGTCTGAGGCAGGTAAGTTGGCAAGATGAGGACGTAGTTGCTGACATGACATACAAGACAAGAGACAGGGAAGGTGAAGAACACAAGAGGTGGGTGAACACCATGGTTGTGTAAAGGGTGTGGACATTGCAAACCTATGGATGTCGAGCTGGGTGACAGTGAGAACTGAGTCCTCACCCAGTGGACTGTCATCACTGTTACTTCACTGTGTCGATGGCCGCAGTGTCTGACATCTGCATCTCCTTGTGTTATTCAGTACAATAATGGAGAGCAGTGTCTCCATCTGGCATAGGAGTGTAGCCACAGTGTGACACACAATCCTATGTACCATCCCTGGTAGTTCTTCTCAGGTGATAAAATCGCCCCCTCTGCCAATGCTCCCAGAGGGAACCACATGCTGATCTCCTGGGCAGAAGTACCTGAGAGGCCAGGTAGTGCAGGGACAGCACAAGGAGTGCTACCAGGTTGTGGCTCAGATGTGCTGTGCCTTGCTGCCATAGTCAGTGAAGTGGGGGCAGGTGGATCCCATGGGCCAGGCCTACCCTGCTGTGCTGTGGGAGAAAGAATAATAAAAAAAACAAAAGAGAAAATAAGGGTTGGGGATAGAGAATGCACAAATTATCTTATTTGCTTGGCTAGGCTGAGGAGGGTGGTCTTCCAGTTCTGGAGTCTCACTTTTGTATTTGTAGACAGCATCTTTGTTTTGCTTATTGTATAACCTAGTAATGACAGACATGTGTCTATCCAGGACAAGATAACAGTGTCCCACAGACTGGTGTAAAAGCAACACTGTAAAGTCCAGCAGTAGCTTGCACACACACACACACACACACACACACACACACACACACACACACACACACACACACACACACTACCCCCCATTTGGCTGCAGTCAGGATATAACCCTACCTAAGTACATGCACTACAGAAGACAGTACTTAATGAAAGTACCATATCTTAAGTCCAACTTGGAGTGTGTCAGACAACACTTTATAGATGATGACATCTGCAGTGTCCGTTGAGGACAAGATAACAGTGTCTCACAGGCTGCTGTAAAAAGCTCACTGTAAAGTCCAGCAACAGCTCACACACACACAAAAACAACTACCCCATTTGACTGCAGGGAGAATAGAACCCCTACCTATCTAAGTACACAGACTACAGAACACAGTACTTATCACACATGCCACGGCACAAGTCTGACTTTGCCAGGACTGCAGGTGATCTTATAGTAGAAGACATTGGCAGGCCATGTGGGAGACAAGAGGTTGGGAGGCCTGCATGGAATGGATGTGTAGGCTTGTGCAAGTCTCAAAAAACTGGCAAGCCAAGCCATTGGAGAGGAACTGTGGGATACACACTTCTACTCTTCTGTGTAAACACGCACAGTTGACTGCAGTGAGAATAGAACCTCTACCTATCTAAGGACACAGACTACAGATACTTATTGCACACACCACAGCACAAGTCTGAGTTTGTCATGACTGCAGGTGCACGTATAGTAGATGACATCAATAGGCCATGTGGGAGACAAGAGGTTTCATGGTGTCATCTGAAGCTAGTAGCCTATTAGCAGTAGTCTATTTGGAAGCCTAGCTGTGTAACAACACAAGTACCCTTATTGAGCATACTTGGGTATTTGAGTTTTGCAGAGCAAGGCTGTGAGCACTACCAAGTGGCCCTGTCAATGAGTGGGCACACAACATAATGTATAACACTTCATATTGTGGTTGCCATATTGTTGATAAAAGTAATGAGACCCCAGGGTTGTAGTGCTTGTTTGGGGTGGTTTGGGAGGAAACAAATGGATGTATTGTAAAAATATGACATATAGTTATATTGTGCCCTTAGTTTGCAATGTTTCCACATGTAGTTTTATGTCATACAAAGGAAACAGGCAATAAACAGTAATGAGAAAACATCATATATACAATTCCATAGAGAAACTAGCCTTACATTTGCGTGCTGGTTAACAAAGTGTAAATGAATGTCTGCTAGACCTGTTTGTATGCAGGCAAGCAGTGCACAAATGCAAGGAGCATTGTTAATGCTTACTGCTATATCCCACTCCCATCTGTACTCCAAGCCAGCTTTTCTTGATGGTCAAGAGCATTAATTGAATGTATCTGTTTTATGTATTTTTGGGTGTCTGCTTTCTAGGATATCTGGTTTCCCCTTGTTTCCGCAGTGTTGTGCATCATGAAAACAAGATAAGCTTAGCCAAATTAAGGAACACATATGCAAAATCTGTAAAAGCACAGTAAAATTTGATAGTACACATCACATATTTCTACATACATCAGGATTTGACCTCTCACACCAATACAGATTCAGAAAACAGGAGAGATGCCTTAGTCCTCTTGGCCAGACAAACAGCTTTGCATCAATGAAATGGAAAGTCATTCTTCACACAACCAGCTGCATACACTGCTATCAAACCATCAGCTGTGATATGTACATTTAATTATCTTTACCATAGAGCAGTTAGTCATCACACAACCTGTCATAATTATACTTACAAATATAAATCTGTTACCTTTCTGTGTTTCTTGGTTATTCATCAGTTATCTAACACATGCTGTGTGTATGCCATTCTATAATATTGGCCTTAACATGGGTGAGGATATTAACTGAAAATAATATGATCTGCAGTTGCCAACAAATGTAGTCCAGGTTGAATGGCACAAGCACACATATACTGTTCTTTTGGGGGTAGCATAACTGAGTTACTGTTATGGCAGGAACAAGGGTACACTCCTTTTTTTGAGGGGGGCTCATTTACTGTTATGGCACAAACAAGTCTGAAGTTTGAAACTCCAATGTGTATCATCACTTTCTAACTTTTGTCTTTAATGATTTACCATTAAAAAGGTATGGTGCTAAACTGAGGTAATTTCAGGGAACATCAGAATTCTTCAGAGGTATGACTGTGTGAATCTTTCATTTCTGAGGCCTACTAATTACTAATGGACAAATATAAGTAAAATAAGTGTCCGGTTTTACATGTTAAGGTACTTTCTGCACAAATCCACCACTATTTACTTGCTCACTGTAGCAAGTTAGAAAATACAAGGTTATACCATAATGTTATTAAAGAATACACTCTAAGTTCAGGACTTCCCTTGCAAATGCAGCAGTTGACACACCTTTAGTTCAGGGCTGACTGTGATGCAAACAGTACACAACCAATACATGGGGAGGTAAAGGTTGTGTGAGTTCCCCGACATCGATTTTACTATATGTATGTATGCGAGTAGGAGAAATGTATCAGGTCCCTAAGTGGTCAGCGAATGTGCTATACATTGTCTCTTAGCCAAAGCAAGGGCATACTGAGCACGCCTACATCTACCTATGAGGACAGTAGCTGGGGGTTCCTTCTCCAAGTCCTCCTGTGACTGTGGTGACCTAGGCATTAGTGGGGGAATATGTGTCCCTTCCCCTTGCTGATCTTGCTGCAGCTGTTTCTGCACAATCAGACTGTGAAGCATAGCACATTCTATGAATATTTGTGTACATGTGCATGGATTATACTACAGGGCTTTACCGGATATATCTAGGCACCAGAACCGTGACTTCAGAAGCCCAAACATATGCTCTATGATTTTTCTAGTTTGTGTGTGTGCCTCATTATGGCATTACTCAGTGTGTATGTGTGCACTTCTGATGGGTTTTGTCAGCCATGGTTCCAAGGCACAGCCAGCATCCCCCAGTAAATGGCCCTGTGGGATGTCCCCCCTAGCAAACATCTGGTACAGCTGGGATGTGTGTCGAATATGGAGTCATAATAAGTTGCCAGGGTTGCAAGCACACACATTCAAGATAATTCCCTGGGCATTACACACAACTTAGCAATTGCTGAATTGGTATCCTTTGCGATTAATGTAGATTCTACCCTGCTCACTAAGTGATGCTTTAATCTGTACTTCAGAGTAGTGTGCTACACTGTAAAACAGTTCCATATTGCTGGCCCTCTCTTCAGAAGTACAGGGGGATATGTACTCACTGGCATGTATGAGCATAGCATCCAGAAATTGGTGAATGATCCTGGAGGCTGATGTCTATGACACACCCATCATTTCATCCAGTTTGCCTTTGAAAGGTACCAGTAGCTAATATTCTAAGGGCTACTCATACCTTAGTTTCCACTGGAATGGGTTCCCTTTGGTTGGCTCTGGCTCTGAGTTGAGAGTGGCAGAGTTCTTGTAATGTGTCCCTGTCCACCCTGTAGTGCTCTGCAATCTCCAGCACATGTTGCACCTAGAAAGTTACCTATGGACTTGAACACTCTTGTCCTTCTCTAGCCCTGTTGTCAGCAGTACCAGCAACACTGGCTTCGGCCTCTAGCATATGAAGATGTAGAATAGCTGCAGCAGGCCCTAGCATTGTGTAAGTTAAAATTTCCTTGTCTCTACTCCAGTGGTATTGAATGATAAAGGAAAAGCCAGGATGTAGGCTACATGGACACTTTACACATTGTTGAATAGCTCCACTGTGTTGGATTGATTGATTAACATGCAAGTCGCCTGTTTATGCTATAACTTGCATCTATTAAACACACCTGTTACTTGCTCATTAGTGCATTATGCACAGCTATGTGCACCTCAGAGCACCTTCGCATAAATAAGGTAAGCATAAGCAAAATTGATATTTTCTCTGTTCTTGGGATATCACCAAACATGGATCTAAAAAGTGAAGGAAATGTTGCATACCCTGGAATTGAACCCAGGACCATTCGTATTCCAGTCCTTACAAATACATGTGCTGCCACAGGAATAGTTACATAATAACGCAGAGAAACCTGCAATTCATTCCTCTGCTTCCCGTGGTTGGACTAAGTGCTGCATCACACAAACAAAACAATGGCAAAAGTAAAAAAAAGGGTAAACTGGACAGAGACCACACATTTTAACAAACAAATAATGAGCATGACACACAGCTTAGGAATTGTGCACTACTTACATGTACTTTCACCCTTCACAACCCTACATGTTCACCTCTGCAAGTGTAACCTGATGGGTCTACCTGAAAACACCGAAATTTCTAAACGCCAACGACGAGAACACTGACACCAGAAGATCAACAATGGAGAAGACCAACAGTTGAGAATCCCGATGCTGAGAACACCGACATGTTAAGGTAAGTGTGTGATAGGGACGGACGTTAGGGTCAGGGTGTGGGTAATGTAAGTGTGTTATAGTGATGGACGTTAGGGTAGGGTGCAGTTCAGGTAAGTGTGCGATAGTGACGCACTTTAGGTTTAGGGGTGGGTTAAGTGAGTTAGGGATAAGTGAGTTAGGGTTAGTGCGGTAAGGTAAGTGTACAATAGTGATGGACCTTAGGGTTAGGGTTTGGGTTAAGGTTAGTGCATAGATAGTTGTGTATGTAAGCTTTAGTGTAAGTTTGTAAGGTTTTTGGTGTGCTTGTGTTGTGTGTGTGTTTTTCGGGAAAGGTATTTGTTTTATTGATTGTCTGGATTGTGGTTTGTCGGGCATGTGAAGTTTCGTGTTTTTGAACTTTTTTTTTTTCGGTTTTGTCGTGTCGGTTATTTCATTGTCGGTGTTTTGGAGTGTCGGTGTTATCAGGTAGACCCAACCTGACACACACCCCTGATGTCAGCATTCCCTGTTGCCATGCATTCAACAGAAACACTGTGGAAGTACCTACACAAAGTGAACATCCCTACACAGTTATTCTTTTTTGTGATTCAACAATTTTAGTGCATTTTGACCTCATGTACATCTTCATCGTGCTGACAGCCCAGAATCTACATGGTTAGTAACTGTGTAGGCAGGGAAACTGCACGGTAGCCCGATGGTGTAACAGAGAAATACTGTAATCCATCAGCTACATCCTGCAAATGCATACATTACAGTATAATACTCTTTCATGGAGGTTTACACATTTTAGCAGCCTGCATTACTTACACATATTCTTCATTAGGGGTGGGAGAGCAAAGATGCATTTATGTCATGGCACTTAAAATGACATTATTATGATTGTTACACTGATTTTCAAGTATCCACACTGTGTAATTAGGTCAAAATATGTGTGGTATTACATGTTAAGGGGAGTTCTGTACAAATGTAAGAGAGTTTACTTGCTCTTGTTTCTGTGTAGACTCTTCCGTGGCTGTATTCAGAAAGTTTCAGAATATATGGCCAACATGAACACAGTCTACACAGTTGCTTTACAGGTTGTTGAATTGCTCCACCATGTTTATTTGCTTTATTAGCATAAAATTCAGCTACTTATGCTGTAATTTGCATGCCATTAAAGTTTCCATATTTGAGAGTGAGTGAGCACCGTTGTGTGTGGCTACACAGAGTTTACTGAATCGAAATGTTTTTGTGGCCTTGTGCACATTATGCCACAACACACACATGGCAAAAATTATCATGTAAGCTTTATTGAATCACTCTGAAAGACAGCAATACAGTAGCTAAACCTATGCTATAAAGTAATAACTACTAACAACTATACACTATGTCTATCATCAATTGACAGGAAAAAAATAACATTACTAATGACATCTCTCATGAATATACAGTTGAAACCCTATTAAAGAAACAGAGAAAAAGTGAAAAGAGAATACAGAAAAAAAAGAAGGGTAATTAAAGCAAGGAGCAATGTTTATGAGAATAATAACTATAAAAACCATGGTCTGGTAAATAAAAGCAAACCATTAATTTGTCTTTACCACTACTAAGTTAATTAAGAGCGTTCAAACATTTGCAATCAATGTGTATAACATCTGTCCAGCTCATTGACTCTAAATTTTTCTACTTTTGAGTTATATACAATTTAAGAAAAACATATAACTAAAATGCATACCCCGGGATTCATGAAGCTCGGCGCAAGGATGGCGTTAGGCTTGCGCCGACCGTGCGGCATAGAGATGGAGCAGTAGTGCCGGATGCATATTAATGAAGGCGTGCTGCCGCCACATCTACATGTATAGGAAACGTGCGTGAGTGCACGGGGCGTGTCGAAGCACCGCATGGAAGCATGGACATGTCGGCTGTTTACGTGCAACCTAAAATGCTGAATATTACAGCCTGCCTCCAATAGTAATCACACCTGTCAGTGTCTGTGGATACTGAAACGTATGCAAAGCATGCAAGACAGTTTTGCGAACACAAAAATAAGAAGCAAACACAAATGCATGCAGCTGAATATTGAGTCCTCATCCCTCGAACAAATGAAATTTAAAACCCCGTGCCCGTATTCTATTGTAGCATTGATAGTTATACCAAGTGGAAATGAAAAACATTGTGTTAGCACGCCAATAGCTAAGTCTAGCCCAATGGTCAGGGTTACCACCTGTCCCACATTGTGAGAGACAGTCCCCCTCTGGGCAGTTGTGTCCATACCAAAACCATTATAAATGTAAAATATCCTGCGCTTGTAGGACATAATTATGTCCCACATCTTATGTAATAGTCACATACAATAGTTATTTCCATATGTAACATACCTACATGTTACAAAAATCAGAATAAGCAAGTAAATGAAACAGAAGAAGCAGCTAAACTGCTACAACAATAAGCTTACATTTAGGCATAAAACAAAAGTACTATCCGTTGTACTGACCGTGGGTATGTGTTGGCCTGTAAAATCTGATGTGTGTCCTGAATATATCCCATCCTGGCCATATGAAAAGGTGGCAACCCTACCAATGGTCAGAGCATTCGCCCAAAATCTGCCCATTTGCGGTCCAAGGCGTCCTTGTCAGGATGGGCCAAAGATGAACGGGTATTACCCGGGTCTACCTACCATGTCATGAAAGATAAGTATTTGCGTGTACCTATGTGCATGATGTACAGCATGTGGAAGGTGAAGAATGCTAGGGTAGTCCTCACAACCATACAGGTACCAGAGATATGTAGTGTATGCAATGTGTTCCCTTGACTGTGCCATGGGCCATCAACCAGAGAAGGGATGGATGGAGTGTGTGGAATATGGGTGTGGGGGGTCGGGTAATGTAATATTTCTCAAAGGGGAGACTGTGTTGGATGCACAATAGGTGAACTGGGGGTGTATGAGGGAGCAGTGGGTGAATCAGAAAGAAATGCAAAGAACAAACATACACATCCTCAATACAACCTGACAGGCCATACTGTAGAACACAATCCCACAAACATATGAATATTAAAATGTGCGATACACATGCACAGAAACATCACCGGCACATACCCACATAATAGTCTGGACTGAACTGAGCCATCCAACTACAACACACCTGGATGCATAATTGAATACCCATCATCCCCTCTACAAAACACAACCCCCCCCATCCCTGAACATCCACCAATTCCAGCCATACTCGGGCTGCTAGCTTGGTGCAGCCATATCTGCACATAGTGACCACTACTCATATCTAGTAGGCAGTCTCACCCTAGGCAGTGTCAGGATTGCAAACTATGTATCCCTTGCATGTATAACACTATCATGTTTCCATAAATCCAAAAATATCGAAGTTTATTGCCTTGTTCAATTTTTGGATATCCCTCATGGGATAAGTATCCTGTGTAAACATCAGACTTGGGGTCATGACACGATGTCCAGTCCTGTAGACATCTGGACACAAGTTGTATGTACAGTAGTGGTTCATGAGACTGCTCCGCCTCCAGCCGGTCATGCAGAACCTACTACCCGGGATTAAACACTTGACTGTGATGCATGTCTCCCCACATGAATTATCGAGAATATATACTTTAAACATTTGCATAGTGGCAGTTGGATATAGGGTGATTAAGGCGCTAACGTAAGCAGGGTACCTCCTGTCCTACTTTGTGAGGGACAGTCCCTGTTTGGGTAGGTGTGTCCTGACCAAAAATAATACAATGGCAAATGTCCTGTGATTGTAGGAAATAATTATGTACCATATTTCATGTAACAGTTGCATAAAGCAGCTATTTCTGTATGTAAAATACGTAAATCTTACAAGAAACAGAATAAGCAACTAAACTGCTACAAGAATAAGCTCACATCTAGGAAAATAAGTAAAGTTCTAAGCCCTGTACTGACTGTGGGTATGTGTTGGCCTGAAAAATCGGGTGTGTCCCGAATATATCCCATCCTGGCCATATGAAAAGGTGGCAACCCTACCAATGGTCAGAGCATTCGCACAATAACTGGCCAGCCTCTTAATCCCCCCTAAAACCAGTGACCTTTGGAGGAAAGGTGGTGAATTACACTGAATGAATAATGACAATAATTAAGAGTAACAAACATCTTTTACTTCAGAAAATAAGTACTAATGCATATGCTCTGATTCTGTCAACGTTTCAAGTTAATAGTACTAATATTGTAAAAGTGTCTGTGATTGTCCCTGATTTGTCCTTGCCTTGTCCCTGTTACAGTTGAAATTAGTCCCTGAGTGGTTGAGAGGTCCGTACACGTATGTACACCAACCTTCACATTTGTTGCCAGTACTGTTGAATACCTGTAGTGTAGTCATATATCCTAGCTACCATCCATGCGGAATGTACCACGGATGGTGTAGTGGTCAAACCGGTGACTAAGGTGTGTCTGTTTCTGGGTCCAAGCCATGCAAGGGCCGCTAATTTTATGTGATGGCCAGAATAATGTCCGTCGGATATAGGGAGGTAAAGTCAGCGGGGATGCACAGCAGACATTCAACAGTATGGGAAATGTAAACAGGTATATAGATGTATATGTAGGTGTATGTACAGACAGATATATATATGTGAATGAACATGGTCACAATAAAGCAGTCGTAACGACTGTGAAGGGAAACACCAGCGGAACCCCCCCACCATGTATCATGTAGTGCCGACATATCAAGCCAGTCAGAGGTGGGCAAACCCCTGCGTCTGTAAACACAGGTAGAATGGTAACATTGGGACTAACTCTGTCCACGTGCTAATTCTGACTTTCAAATGGGTACAGGGCTGTTCCGGTCTCCAGTCGGACAAGCCTAAACTCGGATGACCACACGAATACCCTGACAATCAAACACACGTATGTGCCCGGACTATACATGCTTTGGAGTTCTGAATATCCTCTGAGTGAGTAAACATGTAGCACGGGTCTAGAGCAGTAGGGAATAGGTAATAGGGAATGGCACATGTGTAGTACTGCAGTTTTCCCAGCAGGAGAATGGATGCTTGCTGTGTAAGTGAAGCATCGAGGCATGTGTTCGGGTAACTATGAACATGGGTATACTTATAAATGAAGCAGAACACCAATAGTGTGGTGG